>NC_143020.1:113002677-113283030 GCF_055824585.1 Amblyomma mixtum | reverse complement strand
CGTCATATGCGAGTAGTTAAGGTATATAAGTGGATGTTTCTAGAGCGAAAAATGCTATTGGTTTGGTTTAGCCATACAGCCCTGCATTTTACCGTGGGACCATGGGTCAGCGGTAAGTTCTTAATTGTTTGGTGAATTATTTTAGGTGAAATAAATGAAATTTAAATTAAATCCAGTTTGACACGACGGCTGTGAGGCATCAAAAGCAAAGCGAGGGAAGTCTCCCTCTGTCCACGTTTAGGGGAGAGAAGGGACAGGGAAGATGTGAGAGGGAAGGCAGAGAGAGAGAGAGTGTGTGTGGTAGACAATGGGTGTCCAGGACAGATTTTGCTCATTCGCATTAGCACGGCTGTAGGCTTTCTCTTACGGCTGACGATGTGGATTCCGCGGCCGATTGCAGGGTCAGATAACCAAACCACAGCTATAGCAACTCACGCTCATTAATTCGGCAAGGCGGTGAGCTTAGGTCTGCAATTTTTTTCTCTTGACTTATGCAGCTAAAATTGCGTACAACTCAACAACGAAGCGGCTTTTCCTCGTCAAAGGACCCCCTTCAAGCCCATGGCGTCAGCCGATCCTCATGAGTCTGCTAGTGTGACAAAGCAGGGAGGGAACTGTTTCCTTTTATCTGACACTTCCTGAATTGTCACACTACCAGACTCATGAGGATCGGCTGACGCCATTTGCTGGAAGGGCGCCTTTTCACGGGGAAAAACTACTTCGTTCTTCAAGCGAGACAGAACGCAGGGCAACGGACTAAAGTTCATGGTGGTGCACAAAACAGAAAGCTAGAAGTAATAGAAAAATGGAGATGGTTCGCGCAAATTTGAACAGCAAGTTATGCGTGCGCACTTATCCATTGCGAAACAAAAGACAAAGCCATTCGGAGACCTGCAGCTCGATAAAGAAATTAATAACCACAAACAGGCAGCGAAGAGGAAACGCCAACAGGAACATGGAAAGAATGCGAACATGAAATTTACCACTCACATCATTTCTACGGGAAAGGCAGTCTCTGCGTCGTCGTAGTTGGATACCGCGTCCCTTATTTATTGTAGCCGCGAACTGGTGACGTCACCATACCGGCTTCACGTGATCACAGTGCCTAGCCAGTAGAACTGTGAGCGTCGGCGGCTCCCGGTGACCAATGAGAATTGAGCTCGTGTGATATAAATGGTCCCGATAGTATTCGCTATCGAAGCGAGAAAGGGGCGGTACAGGTGAGGGGAGGAATCGTGCAGAAATTGATGTCACTGTTTCCGAGAAGGCACAGGTCCTTTTCTTCTGGCCTTGCTCACGCATGGCTACATTTTGTAGGGCATCCTGGTCACAAAGCCAACGCGTATTATTACTGGGGCTGTCGAGCGAAGCTGACGTCTAGTTACTGCCGTAATGCGATTCTTCCTTACGCAAGCATACATGTGAATACACGCTCGCAAATGGAGGCTACGGGGGCATCGGGGATTGAAAACATCGTATCCGGTTTCGCCTTTACGAAACGAATTTGGGTTTCACGTCCAATGTCGCGGTCCGTGGCGAATCATCTAGCGGAGCATAGATTACGGCGCTCACGAAACCATTATACAAGTTTACTTGGTTCTATTTTTTTAGATACTTCAGCTTCGTTGTTGTCTTCAGACCATTTGAAGCGCGTGGGAGGGGATGCGCATTCGCCGAGGCAACGACGAGCTGTGGGATCACGATGCATATGTTGCGTAATCGGAGGCAATTAATTTTTCCTTTACGTCAGGAAGCGGTTGCTGAAGGAAGAAGGACGTTTCGACAGAATGACCGTATTGATTTATTAATCCAACTAAGTGAAGAAAAAAGAGGTACAGAGGTGAGAGGGAGTTGAAAAATGCCTGAAAAGCGTCTGCAAACTGCCCCCCCCCCCCCCTCCCCCCTCTTTCCTTCCTTGCATGTATCTTCTACTTCCTTGACATCCGAGTTTTTCATGACCGCGTACCGTGAGGGAGAGGAATTCAAGTTTCTATAAGACTGGGTTCCAACGAAGAAGCGCGTGGTTATGTCTATGCCACAGTGGGCTTCAGCGCGTGCAGGGCGAGCGTCTATCTGTGCATCCTTTCTACACACTTCCATCGTTCGAAAGAAACCGAGACGGTCGGAATCTGAACCGCACAGATACCCGCGAGAGGGCGCGCGTGCGGGCCCCGCCTCGTGTCGTGCTTCGGGGCTGGAAACCCGAAACGTCGCGTGTGGTATACGACGACATGTGCACCGTATAGCGTCGCGTGTGTCTCGGTTTCTTCGCTCTTGCTAAGTATAAACAGTTCGCGTGCCTCTCTTCCCCCCCCCCCCCCCCCCCCCCCCCCTGTTCTCCTCCCTTTCTCTTCTTGGGTTGAACCCTGTGCATGTATTTAACGCTCAGCTGGAGTGAGGAAGCCGTGTGTGTGTGTGTGTGCCACGAGGGCATATGTCGCGCGCGCCTTTAGTGCTGTGTCACGTGGTACGACCCTCCTCGGCGCAGACGACAATGTGACAGCCGACGCGTGGTTGGAGTCGCGTGGAAGAGCGCTCCTCCGGTCGTGGCTCGCGTCTCGACGCTTGCGATGGCGGCTGGACGCCACGTCTTGGTCACCGTTCCTGGTGCTTGCTGTGTGCGCTGCTTGGGGTCTGGAGGACACCTGTGCAGGGCCGTGACGCCTGCTTGTGACGTTCGCTCGGTGCTGATGGTCTTGTTTTGGGTGCAATCCGTGGACCTAATTCGTTCTGGTTGGTGGTGACCTGGATTCTCAGGGTATTGACCTCATCAGATGGAAGCTACCTGAAAGCAAACGTGGTTCGAAGTGTGAATGCTGACCTTGTGAAGGAGATTCTCCGGGTATTGACCTCTCCAGATGAAAGCTGTCTCAAAGCAGACGTGGTTCGAAGTGTGAATGCTGACCTTGTGAAGGAGATTCTCCGGTATTGACCTCTCCAGATGAAAGCTGTCTCAAAGCAGACGTGGTTCGAAGTGTGAATGCTGACCTTGTGAAGGAGATTCTCCGGGTACTGACCTCTCCAGATGGAAGCTACCTGAAAGCGAACGTGGCTCGAAGTGTGAATGCTGACCTTGTGAAGGGGATTCTCCGGGTATTGACCTCACCAGATGGAAGCTACCTGAAAGCGAACGTGGTTCGAAGTGTGAATGCTGAACTTGTGAAGGGGATTCTCTGGGTATTGACCTCACCAGATGGAAGCTACCTGAAAGCGAACGTGGTTCGAAGTGTGAATTGTGGCACTGCTGTGGCTTAACTAGGAAAACACTTCGTGTGAATTTTTTTTAGTATTCCGGACGTGTTTCATTCGTCTTTCTTGAACGTCCCGTCTCCTGTGCGCGGCTGTTGGTTACGTCGACTAGTCTTGTGCTTTCCACGATGTCCGTTGGCGCAGGCGTGTAAGTGAGCAGAGTCAGGCTGAATGGTGTGTTTCTGGCGCTGTGGTTCTGGCGCTGTGCATCTTCAATGGAGTGTATAAGCCGGCCACTTAGTGAATATGTCGTGTACTTGGCGTCTGCAGACACGCGGTAGCATGCTTCGAATTTGCCTATAACCTGCAGCAAAGGTCCAGGGGACACGGGGTCTTCCCAGTGCAGTTTTTGCGAATCCAATAGCCGGGCGTTCAGCTGAAAGGCAGCCGAAAAACCGTCTTCGCTTCGAAACGAGAAGGCAGACCGTAATGGAAGGGAAAATATATGTCACCGGTCTCAGTATACCGGAAACAGGGTCGACACTGACAGAGCGTGCAGAATGGGCTTTCTTAGAATTGTGAACGACACTGTCCGTCGCTTCTGCACCCGGAGCGAGGTGAAGACGCTCCTTGCGCCTAACGCCGAATGTATACCTTTCTTGATTCCTTTAGCCTGCTCACCTGTCAGGTTTATGCTTTCAGGTTTATGGTGTCAGGTTTATGCTTTCAGGTTTATGATGTCAGGTTTATGATGTCAGGTTTATGATGTCAGGTTTATGCTTTCAGGTTTATGCGGTCAGGTTTATGCTGTCAAGTTTATGCTTTCAAGTTACGCTGTCAAGTTTATGCGGTCAGGTTTATGTTCTCAGGTTTATTTGCACTCAGGTTTATGCACTCAGGTTTATGCTGTCAGGTTCATGCTCTCAGGTTTATGCTGTCAGGTTTATGCTGTCAAGTTACGCTGTCAGGTTTACGCTGTCAGGTTTACGCTGTCAGGTTTACGCTGTCAGGTTTACGCTGTCAGGTGTATGCTGTCAGGTGTGTGCTTTCAGGTGTTTGCTTTCAGGTTTATGTTGTCAGGTTTATGCTTTCAGGTGTATGCTTTCAGGTGTATGCTTTCAGGTTTATGCTTTCAGGTTTATGCTGTCAGGTGTATGCTGTCAGGCTTATGCTGTCAGGTTTACGCTGTCAGGTTTATGCAGTCAGGTATAGCGTTCTACTGCTGGTGGAGGTATCGCTGGAGAACAGGCGGTATGTTATAGGCTTTGACCTCGGGCTTTGGCCGCTTCATTCAGAAACACGGAGAATCATGTTCACTGCCGCTTCTATGCCTAGGGGAGAGATTTTATGTACGTTTATATTTTCCCTGGTCCCTCTCTTCCCAGGCAGGTATAGGGACCACCCGTAGGTGTTGGGCGCCTTCAAAGGCTTGTCGCCGTGTTTTTGAAGCGCCACTTTTTGACGGCACCCTGAATAACCTGTGCTGCGAATGTGTAAAGCTCTCGAGTACGTGCGTCAAAATCTTTCTGCAGCTGATTGTGAACAGCATTCAAATCTGTTTTGCACTCCAGTGGCCAGTTTTGCAAGCTGCAGGCAGAGCATATCCTACTATTATAATTTACTGGTTTTCGTGCTCTGGAAGAGCTTTCTGTCGCAGTGCGAGGTGATCCTGCTTGGTGGGACCACCTTGACCATCCGTTGTATGGAATATGTACCACTATTAGCAGTACAGCTGCCCACAAACAACAACAAAAGCTCAATTTCCTCGCTGCCTAGAGGCGTGGTCAGGCATGGCATGGAGGTGCGTTATGCAAGTCGCGCAGGGAAGGGCAAACGACATCCTGCAGTTAGTGGCTGCATGCTTAGAATGCTAAGCAATTAAGCCTTTTTTTGTTATCTCCATGTTTCGAAAGCTTTTGTGGGTTCCTGTACTTTTACGCCGGTGGTTATGTTGTGTTCTGATTGTGCTGACCGGTGGGAACACTTATCGTTTATTCCTTAGTATGCCGCTCGATGAGAAACTCCTTCGGCAAAGCTAATTCATCGCAAGAAAAGCAGTTTGACTGCCGCCTTTTATCGCCGAATTAATTGGCAGTATATCCACTGAGCATGCGACTGTCTTGAGCCTTTGTTATACGGGCAGTGTAACTGTGGTTAAATGCGACCACGGTTTACTGGGTGCAGCTGGCTTGTGCAATAAGGGTGTTGACCGATGTCGCTCAGGTTTTAGGTAACCATGGTTACCAGGTTAACTGCCATTAAGTTTGCCGTGCAGCTGCACAAAATGCCGGGGTTGCTGTAACCGGGGTTAACGTTTTTGTGGTTGCAAATGCATTATTGTTTGCAGGCTATTAATAGCAGCATACAGCCAGCAGTTGGCTACAGTACGCTCGCGTAGCCGTAATTCTGGCGTTCTGATTGGTTCCTTTGTTTTACCATCACCGTATAATCTCCGTCAAAAGTAATGAGACCTAGGGGTTCTCCTCTGGAGCATACTGTGTCCATCAACAGCTTTCAAAATTCCTTGAAGATGAGCGGTACTCTGGTCCTCACGCCTGCGTATCAGGATTTCCGTGTTAGACAGCCTTACTCCCTTACAAAAAATTATTCTGTAGTCTATAGACTGTCCATAGACTTCTATGAAGTCTATAGACTCTCTGTAGACAAATTCTAGAGAACAGTCTATAGGCAATACAAATGCTACAGGCGATCTGTAGACAATCTACAGGTTTATGGCCATGCACATTTAGTAGACTTTTGTCTCCTTGGATGGACACTCTATAGACAATCGATAGATATATGGCCAAACACTTTTACTAGTATTTCGTCTATAGACTATGAACAGACAGAAAGAAATATCTATAGGAAGGCAATAGAGTTTATAAGAAGTCTATAGACTGTCTATAGACCATCTTTATAAGGGCTACGCCACTTTCGGAGCGAATCTCTTCGGGCTGCAAACGTTTGACAGAGGCTGTACGCGTCTTCTGTTGCTGTCGCTTGTCCTCGCTCACCGGCGACTTCCCGTCTCGTCCCCGCAGTGTGGCCACGAGCAGCGGCGAGTCATGCCGGTCTTCGAGCGACTCGGCCTCGTCGGCGCCCTGCTCGCCCGAGAGCGTCCTCAGCGACTCGGGCGGCGCCGAGGGCCTGCCGGACAGCGTCGCCAGCCTGGTCTCCGGAGACCTGGGGGACCTCGGGGACGCCACTCCGGACTCCGGTTTCAACCTGTCCCGCCTGCTGCTGCCCCAGCAGCACCGGCAGGGCGAGTCCGCCGCCGACGCCCGAAAGCGAGACCTCCGGCTCGTCGACGAGGTCGTGGCCGCCGCCACGGCTTCGGCTTCGACTGTGGCTTCGGCCTCGGACTCTTGCTGCCCCGCCACCGGCCCGCCCGCGTCCCCGCGTCCACAGTCGTCTGCTTTGGCCGCCACCACCGCGCTTTCCTTTTCGTCCGCGCTGGCCTCCAGTCTTTCATCATCGTCGTCTGCCACCACAGCGGTGACGTCGTCTGCAACCGCCGCGGCGCCATTTTTAACCTCTTCAACATCGACTGTTGCTGCTTCGCTGGTGGTGCCGCCCGCGTCATTGTCGTCATCCGTGACATCGTCGCCGTCGGTGTCGAGCGCGCCAGTGTCGTCTTCCAGCTGCTCCGGGCCTGTGGTGTCCCTCGGCGAGTTGTGTGCGACGGTTGCGCCCTCTGCGTGTCGGCAGGCGCTGCCACTGACGTCACAGAAGTGTGTGCCCCAGGTGGCGTCGCCCTCGCCGCATCCGGGAGGCTGTGCCAAGAGCAGGCGGAAGAGGAAGCTCTCGGGGGATGCAAGGAAACGGGATGCAACATCCGTATCGGTAAGCCAGCATGCGAGTTCAGAGGTATGTCACTCTTCACTAAGGGCCAGGACGTAGAGCAGCTCGCGGAAGTGGTCTTTCCCTTCTTGTTTACTACTTTCACTTCCTTTCTACCGGCCCGCCGCAGTGGCTCAGTGGTTACGGCGCTCGGCTGCTGACCTGAAAGACGCGGGTTCGAACCCAGCCGCGCCGGTCGAATTTCGATGGAGGAGAAATTTTAGAGGCCCGTGTATACTGTGCGATGTCAGTGCACGTTAAAGAACCTCAGGTGATCGAAAATTTCCGGAGCCCTTTGCTACGGCGTCCCTCATAGCCGGAGTCGCTTTGGGACGTTAAACCCCCATTAAACCTAAACTTCCTTTCTGCCTTCCTGGTCTTTCACTTCCTGGTCTGTCTTTCACCGTCTTTCTCTCAAGGAGTGCCTCAGTGAGTGTATTAGAGTTCTTTCTGAACGTCGTCAGTATCAGGCTTGCATAGCACATAGTTCGCTGTGATTTTGTGTTCACGCCTGATCCCTTGCGAAGCAACGTTTTCTTCAGTGTGTTTGACATGTGCACGAAAAGGACTCGTAAGGTCAGTTTATCTGGGCCTGGAACTTGACTAGCAGTTGCTCTGGTTGATATTCATTTGTGGTGCCTTCTTAGCGAAGTAAGAACAGTTCTTACTTGACGTAAGAACTCTGCCTCACGTTTTCTTTCGTTTTTAAAACGCAAACCGTCTTATGCATGCAATTGATGGGCAAGTAAGATTTGGTTGGTTGACAGTAAGGGCTAGGCGCAGGCCGATGAGAACAGCTATCGCTTGAAAGGGGACTCGTGAAGTTGGGGTGGCGCAGATAAGGGCTCGCAGGCTACCACAATCGCTGAGAAACTTGGCATCTTGAACCGAGGAGTTTTCGCGAGCATTTGCATTTTTAAGCCATTGCGATCGCTCGGAGATCAGACGGTAAAGCGTCGAGCGAAGTCTCGATAACTCACGGAATGCTTCTCGCAGAACAGGATCGATGCGTGAGTCGCCGTATCATACCCGTTGCCGACTCAGAAGCAGTCTTCGCTGAGAGACACCTAAGCTTTTACCGCTGGCAGCTCCGATAGCAGCTAGGTCTAGAGTGAATCCCGCTCTTGCATTCTTTGTGGCAGTTGGTCTCCTGTACGTCACGTTTTTTCTTCTTATTCATTCGTCACCGACGCCCGTCGGTGGCGTCTGCATTGAGACCCACTAGCATGCGCAGGCAATAGCTTAATGCGGTTTCATCACGGACGTAGGTGTATCACTGTAGTTCTTTGAAGTAGGTCGTCGTCTAGAGTGTATGCAACCGAAAAACAGGTGGTCACGTGACGTCATAGCTGGCGACATCTCGACGCCACGCGACTACCTATGGACAAATGGTCGCAGACTTGGTGTAGCCTGTTGCCACACTTGTATAAACGATAGTTGGCGGCTTGCCGCCGCCCTTGGACTCAGCTATCGCTGTCAGTTTTTACACCAGTGGGAGGGGGGAGGTTTCTTTATTCTAGTTCCTGTCATCGTTCCGAGCCAGCAACGTCAGTGTGTTCGGTTAGTTTCTGTGTAGGTGAGCGCCATTCAGCTACTGACCCGCTCCATTTCGCTCAGCCAAAACTGCCTGAACACGACCACAGGCTTATGTTTTTGTCTGTTTGATGCATTTTTTTTTGTCTATAAAAGGATTTTTCTTAAAGGAATAGCGTAACCCCACTAGCCGGTACTCTGATGTTTCCGTGAGTCCTGACTGGCACACTTCACTAGTTCCCTTTCAGCTTTCCGAGAAATGCAGTGATGTTTTGAGTGTGGGCCTGGGCGGGGTGAGTCGACGTCTTTTTGTGAGCATTAAGTACACCGAACGCGGGTGCCTCGCGCAGGATGAGGAGCCCGAGGACGAGGACATCTGCAGGCGCAGGGAGGCTGAGGTGGAGTCCCTTCTTCGGCATTGCGTCGACCTCGTCGCCGAACGGTTGGACCCGCAGCGCACGGCGTCCGGCAGTACCAGCACCACCGCCAGCAGCAGCAGCTGCACCAGCCCATTAAGGAACCACAGGGAACAACACCAACCGGAATTGCGCCGTAACCATGAAACCCATCACCAGGCGTCGCCACGCAACAGCCATCGTCACCAGGACCACCGCCAGCAGAGGGAGAGCCGCCACCAGGAACGCCACGCTCACGAAGACTGCGAGGACGCCGGCAGAAGCCAGGAACGCCGGAACCACGTCCTCGACCACCGCACGGGTCATCATCACCATCATCCACTGCCGAACCACACCTCCTCACAGCCGAATCACAACTCGCAACAGCAACAGCAGAACCACAAGAAGCAGCATCACCTAAGACAAGCTGCGTCGGAGGCTCCGTTGCCGCCTCCGTCGCCCGACTGCAGCAGTAGCAGCAGCAGTAGTAGAAGCATTCCAGACGAGGAAGAGTCCGGGTGTATATTAGAAACAGAGACTACAGCGAATGCCGATGCGTCGGCGTCCGCATTGTCGATAGCGGTTTCGTCGACGTCCGCACCGCCGGTAGCGGCTTCGTCGACGATAGTTTCGCCGACGGGGATCTCGCCGGCGAAGGTTTCGTCGTCGACGGCGGGCCCGTCGACGTCCTCGGCGGCGGCGGCGGCGGCGGCGGCCTCGTCTTCGGCACCGTCCTCTTCCTCCTCTTCGTCGTTCGCGGCCGCGCCCTCGCCGTGTTCGTCGACCCAGTCCTCCGTGGTGGCCGGCGAAGACGGCCTGTTCTCGTGCCGATGGCTGGAGTGCGAGATGCGGCTCCGCAGCGAAGAGGCCCTCGGCGACCACGTCCGGGCGGCGCACGTGGATACTCAGACCAGGGACCAAGGCCTCTACGCATGTCGGTGGCAGGGATGCAAGGTGAGACCCGTGTCCCCCTCCTCCTTTGCCTGTCTTTACCCGCTCAGTGTGAGGCTGTACAGGAAGCGCCATCTGTTGTCGTGCGATTTAAGTGTGTCTGCAGGTGCGGGAATTCATAAGATCAGAACTCTTTGATCGTCATGCCAGTTCGGAAACTCCGGTGGTGATGAAAACATTTATTGGGAAGGGACAGGAGGTATGCTTGGATCAGCCCGTAAGGGACAGGTCCTCACGAGCACTAGGTGGAGGTCCCTAGTATGGGACCCCAGTGGCGATGGCCGCCGCCCGGGCGTGCCCGACTAAGGCTTGTTGGGCCTGTAAGTCGTGGTAGCCGAGCAGGGTCGCCTCCCAGACCTGCCCTGTGTCACAGTCCGATGCTCTGAGCCGAAATTCGAGCTTAGCAGTCGGTCACGCCACCGGTTTCTTTCATATGAAGTGCTCAGCGCTGCACAAAAAGCACGGATATATTGAAGAAGCAAGTCTCCGAGTGCCACCATTAGCTGACTGTCTAGCTCATATACGGGGCGGGGCCACTGTCCCGCAGGGCACTTTTTTTCTTATTTCTTTTTTTAAGCCCAAACTAACATCTGTATGTCGGCCCAGCCGGACAGTTTTCTTTTTAGTTTTTTTTCCTGCCCATTTTACTCTTCGTTTGTTGGCCTTCCCTCAGGTGCAATAGGGAAAAGGCGAGTTTCGAAGTAGACGTTTGCAGCCGCTATGATAAAAGAGCCAGTCTCGTGGGATGGTGGTCAGAACGTTGGTCACATCTGTGAAACTCCTCATTGGACCGATGCATCTAAGTTGGACGCTGCGACTGGGCTGAATGGGGAGGTTAGCAGATAGTCTGGCCGCCTGGCGGGACTCGCGTGAACTTCCCAGGCCTCCCGAATCTTGGACACTTGAGGAATGAAAAGCTTCCGGGCGTCGCGAACAGTTGATTGCCAAGCGCATAGCCAGAGCCACTGTCAGCTAACCTCCAGTAACTGGCCGCAGCCTGTCGTTGGAGTTTGTTTCTAAATTGTGTAACTGAAATTAAACAGCTCTGGTAGTGGTAATATGTGGTGCACCACGGCACAGGGCGGATTTATGGGACCATACTGCATCCCGTTTTATGGCGACAAAAGTCTAAGGAAGTTGAAATTTTCGGCCGGTCGGTGCATAGCGATGAAGTGAGAAGAGAACAGCTCAGGCACAGGACCTGTTCCGTTCTGTTCTCACAAAGTCCGAGAAATGCGTGCTTAAAATGACCCCCCCCCCCCTCTCCTGAACCGCCCCCTGTAAAGGTGATCATAAACCCGCCTCTGCTATGGCTGTCGTTGCCTCTTCATTGGC
Source organism: Amblyomma mixtum (assembly GCF_055824585.1). Taxonomy (NCBI): domain Eukaryota; kingdom Metazoa; phylum Arthropoda; class Arachnida; order Ixodida; family Ixodidae; genus Amblyomma; species Amblyomma mixtum. The sequence goes on along the minus strand of NC_143020.1, from coordinate 113,271,787 downwards.
CTAGGACGGGGTGTAAAGTTCTTGAGGCACTTTTTGCATGCGAACATTAAAGAAAAGCTGGAGAGGCCGATGGTCACTGCAACAAAAGGTGAGGGCTAATGGGTGTCTTGCAGGGAAGCAAAATAGAAACGGACGTTCCGATGACACCGCTGTAAGCACGCGTAACTACCTCATGCCCACGTAGCCCTGCCGCCTCTACTTCTGCGTGCATTTTTGCTGCGTGCGCTCCGCTGTCGGCGGAATTTCGTCGAAAAGGGTTCTAAAGAGCTCCCCTACACCCTGCGTCATTCGAATTCCTCATCCCGCGGCGTCTTTTATGCCCGCCTAGTAGTGGGCTTTCCCGTGGCGCTCCATCTAAGAGCACATAGCAAAATCTCCGGTTCGCCTCTCTCGGCGAGCAGTGACTGCGAGGCGGCGGCCCCGACCCTTTTACGATCGCCGGGATGGATTCTTTCCCGGCTTGGCTTCGAGGGTTTGCGCAGCGTGGTGCTCTCCATCCGCTGTTCGCCTTTTTTTTCTTTGCTTTGCTTTGCCTTGCCTTGCCTGCCTTGCCTTGGCTGGGGTGGGTGGTTCTCGTTTGCTGGCTGCAGCCTTCCCTGCTGTTCAGGGCCGTCGGAAAGTAAAGTTCCGTGGGCTTAGTTTGGCCCTGCCCCTGTAGTGTTTTGGCGCAGAGAAATGTGGGGATGGTGGGGAGGCAGGGCTGATTTGCCGGAATTTGCAAAGAGTATAAAGGAATCTTTTATTGAACTCTATCTTTTTACCAGTACAGTTCATGCCGATTGGCGCCACCGTCTATGCGAGTTTCTTACGCTTTGTCCACCACAGGAAAAAGTTAGGTGGGCGGATGAGATTAAGAGGTTTGCGGGGATACGGTAGCCGCAACTGGCGAAAGCACAAAAAAAAGCACAAAAGTTGTTAACAGAGAGAGCTGACCAGGTCGCCGAGATCCAAGAGATCAAGGCCACCAAGCGACAGTAGCCCACCTGCTCCAGAAGGGAGCCTTCCTCTTCAAAGACTCTATAAAATTTATTCTCTCTCTCGCTGGCAAAGGACAGGGTTTTGCCCTGCAGTGATAGTAGTCAGGCTGATGATGATTATAGAACTGCCGAGACCAAGCTCACACGCATGCGCAGTTTGCACTGGGGTCGTTTCCCTGGGAGACTGTGGCATAGCTGTCACGGCGACGTTGAACTCCTCGTCGGCCGCCTGACAGCGGCCGCTGCAGCCGGGTGATGTAATGTTGAGGGGGCGCTTATCGTTCTTATCTGCGCCCACTCTTTGCTTGGCTTCTGCCCTTATCTTCTTCTGTCTCGTTTGTGCCCCTAGAGAGGACGGAAAGAGAGACGGCGTCTTGCCTGTGGGAGGAGACCCCACTTGGTGGGAGACCCCGCAGCTGCCACTGCTCATCACGGAGCTCCGGAACACATACCGTGTTCACGCGAACTTAGGCGACAAGTGGTTCCGGGCGCATCCCTCAACGCCCCGCTTAATCCACGTTCTTTTTGCTTTTCACGAAGCTATTTAACAGTAAGAACAACATCAGTTACTGTTTATTAATTTTGCTCGGATTGGGGCGAAACAATCTTTAGGTGCGAAAAACATACCGCAGAAACAATAATTACAAAGATAACGCAGGTCTGAAACAAGAAAATAGACAAATTGGACTCTCCTATCTGTGTGCGCAACGAGATTACTTTATACTCAGTGGGGAACAGCTAAAATACGGGATGATAGTTCTGGGTGTTGAGGCCGAGATGTGTTAGAACGGCACTATTGGATGACATTCTTATTCGGTAAGGAATCTTGTGACTTGAGAAAATGTACTTGTGAAAGAAATATCAGCTCGAATTGGGCAGTAACCGTGTATTTCAGGTTAATTTACTAGCATTGCCGTTATCGTTGATTGTACTTAACTGTACAGTACTTAACTTATTGGATGACATTCTTATTCGGTAAGGAATCTTGTGACTTGTGACTTGAGAAAATGTACTTGTGAAAGAAATATCAGCTCGAATTGGGCAGTAACCGTGTATTTCAGGTTAATTTACTAGCATTGCCGTTATCGTTGATTGTACTTAACTGTACAGTACTTAACGCCAGTTGAACCCTTCATTTCTTTGCGGACCAGCCCCGCAAGAAAGCTTGGAAAAGCAGCTTTCTATGGTAGTTGATGCGAACAGAATAGATTTTTCTTTTTTCCGCGGTGTCAGGCGAACAACAGTTAGGGCCCTTAAAGCGACCATGCATCATCACCTTAGCCCGAGCGTGCCGTACTGTACTCCCAAGCATCGTCGCGCCCTTTCTCTTCAACCCCTCCCCCGCAGACGCCCACCCACAACCAGCTCCCTGTCACGTTTTAACGACTCGCTTGTCGTTAACAGCGAAAACGTGACAGCCAACTGACCCGCATAGCGCGAGCGCGCGCCCGACATCCAAACAGGGCGTGAGTCAACGCTCTCCTCCTTTCTGCTTTGTTTTGTTTTTTTTTCATTAGACTTTTTCTGCTGTCTTTCGTTTCTGGAGCAGACGACGAAAACGTGCAGGCTCGCGCTCGCGCTAGCAGACGACAGCTTTACCCGGGGGGGGGGGGGGAGGGGTGGGAATTGTCCTACCCTCACGTCCGCTCGCAGCAGACGACGGCGACACTTGGGGCGCTGGCTTCGTCACGCCGCACGGGATTTCGATTAGGCTTAGTCATTTATTTTCTTTGTTAGCGTCCCGCGTTGTGTCTTTAGCACCTCGCTTATTGTTTTTTTTAATTCTGTTGTCAGTAACTGAGAATGGCGGGGGGGGGGGGGGGGGGGGATGACTGCTTTGTATATCGGCTTAATTAGTAGCGCCGCCTGTCGCCAGTTTGATCGCGTTAATGACCTTTGCTTTTTTCTTTTCGCTTTATTCTCGCGCCCAGCGAGGCGCGTGCTGCGTAGCTCGGAATAAAAATGGCGACAAGGGGGAGAGATTCGCTGCGGTGGAGATAGCGAAGGTGTGGTAATTCTACGTTCGAATTGGGGTGAAACGTGTCGCCCCCTATTAGCGCGATTGTGAGGCTTAATTAAGCGGGCGAAGGGGGAAGTTGATTGTTGTTGTTTTCTGGCCCGGGGAAACGAGCGCTGTGTTTCGAGTAGGTCGTGGACAGGAAAGCGGTGTTCTTAATAGTCCCTCTAGGCGCCGCTGCAATTTGTTTAAACGATCGTTTGGGGCTAACCTTCCTTTTACCTCTCCGAGCGGCTTTTATATTTCGCGTTTAATTTTTTTTCCTCGGCTGTAGACATTTCACGCTTTTATGTGAACCGTTTCGACTGGTAGGTTTAACTGCTTTGGAGTTGTCAAATTGTACAGATCGGGTTCCGCCTCCAACAAAGTAGAGAATTTGAACTGGCACCGGTTTTTGGGAGGTGAAATATAAAGTTTGTTAGCAACCAATAGCAACGCGTGGTGTCGCGAGGGTCGAGAGTTTTCATCTTACAAAAAAAATAGCGGGGAAAGCATACATTCGTACATGGCTGTTTGTTTAAACGTATTCTTTATTCCTGTCCTGCGTCGATTAGAGTTGTACGTTCGACAAAACTGACTTTCTTTGGTTTAGTCGATCTGCTGCTGGAGTTTATTGGTTTTCCGGTTCAATTTTCTTTTGCCCCATACCTTTTTTTTTTTAAAGGCCCCGTGCTGCGGATTACAGGAAAGTGGTGGTTTCATGGAACGAACGGGACGCGTGCTCTTTTTTTTTGTATGTTTCGTCATTAAACTCTGCTGGTCTTGCGAACTCGAAAAAGGCCTGAAGGCGAGAGTTTCATAAACCGTTGTTTGCCGTCTCGGCTGCGCGGCCCTGAACTGGATGGATGAAAGCGGTCATCGTCCGTCGAAGCAGACGACCGTGCGCGCGTCGTCTGCTACGCGCTGCCTGCGGCCATTGCTTCGCTTCGGTTTGCAGCAACAGACGACACGTCACTTTCGCTTTTCATCCTCGCCCTCCTCCTGCCTACGCTAAGCCTCGTTTAACTTTTATTCTCTTCACCCTCTTCGCGCGTTCTTTATTTTTACGAGCACCTTTTGTGTCGCTCAGTGGCTTTGTTTTGTCTTTCGTTGGCACAATGACCCACTTCCAGCTCTCGCCGCAGGTGTCGCTGTAGGCGGTAACTCTTTCTGCTCCTCTCCGCCCGCGCTCGGCTCGGCCCCCGCTCTCTCCATTCTTTTTATCTTTCGATCTCGGTTGGCTTCGTCCGTTCCGTCGTCTGCGCGCTTGGCTTTCAGTCGGCTTTGGGCCGTTGTGGCATTCGTTTATATTTGATCGTTTTTTGTTTGGCCGCCGACACTGCTGCCGTTGGCAGTGAAATAACAGTAAAAAAAGAAATGGGAAAGCAAGCCGCTTTCGCGTTTGTTTTGTTGTTTTTGCTTTTACGTTGCACCGTCGGTCGTGACGTTTACGGTCGCCGTTTCTCTTGTAATGGCTTCGCCCTCCTCTTCGACTGGCGAGCAGAAAAGTTGAATAAGAAAGCGCGCCGCTGTAGACTGTATGTATGTATATTATATGTATATATGTTTTTTTCTCTTCCGAGTTCCGCGCCGTAGCCCATTGCGTGCCGTCAGTCTTCTCACTCGCTCGCCGCGCGGTGTTGCTTCGCTATTTTTGTTTTTTTTTTCTTCGCCGCTGCGGGTTTCCTGTCCGGAGCCGTGTTCGCACGCGACAGAGCGCCGCTCGGTGCTCGCTAACCAGCTGTTCCGTGGGCTCGCCGTCTGTTTTTCGGCTCTTTTATTTTTCTTTTTGGCTGCTGCATCTTTATTATGTCTGCCCCGGCCCCCGAACGGCCTTGGTTCGGCTTTTCTGGTCACTACCGCCGGAGCTGGTGACGTCACTGCGCATGCGGGAACACGTCGTTTGTGGATGGAGGTAGCGTAAGAGAGGAGGAGGAGGGGGGGGGGGAGGTGTTGTCCGTCTGCGCTTCATCCCCGAGTGAACAACGGGGCCGCGGCCGAATGAAGTTTAGAGCGTCGTTACAGGTGTCTGGAGCGGGTGAGGGCACTTAGGAGGTGTGCGGGCAATGGAGTGGACGCCATTTTCGTGTGCTTTTTTTTTTTTTTTTGGTTCACTTCGTTTTGGAGCGTGATTCAGGCGCGATCTGACTCAGAACTGCGAAGCGCACGCGAAATTGTGCGCCCGTGTCCAACGCGTGCTGCTCCGTAGACTAGCGAGTGGCAAAAGCAAAAGCCGCCTTTTTTTTTAAAGCTATTTTTCGGTCACGGATTTCGTCGTTATTTAGCTAAACCTAGGGCCCAGTTATGCTTCCTGGTAACGTTTGAATGATAATGTCATGCTGCACGGAAGGCACATTGCTGTGGATGGCGGATTTTGTAAAGGGTGGCGTAGAATTCGACGTTGCGATCTCTGTTTGCGTCGTGCAGGCTTGGAATAAGAAAGCTGTCGCATGAGGGCGTCTCCGGGGTCCTGGCGGATTCAATTTTCGGAACTTTACTGACTGTCACGCCAACCTCGGCGTTGACGTGGACTACCCAGATGAGCTCGTAAGATCGTTGTAGCGTATTCAGAAAACTTGCAGAGGTGCACTAGTTGCCCCGAGATGGCGCCTTCGCCTGACCACCACCTCCTCAAACTTGCGGCAGGTTGTGCCTAGAGTTTACACTTTTGTGGCTGGTACCGCGAAAGAGCTCCGATTAGGCACCTTTATCATTTGTGTACCGTGTTACCGTTACCTTTACCGGGAGCCAGTGCGCCGTAAGTGCGCATGTGCAAATCGCCTTGAGGACGCCAGATGGCGCCAGGTACCTGCCACCTGCTTCTGGTACTCCGCTAGCGGAAACGGTAACATGGTATTAGAGAGTTTTAGCCTCACTGTACGACAAGCACGGCAACTACAGCAACTGCTACCGTACAGCAAATGTGGTTAAGCAAGTGTGGCATCGGTAGCAACGGCAGCAACGGCAAGGCGTTGCTATGGTGCCTAAGCGTAGCCGTATTCACAGGCCGGCTGTTCGGCTACGCAGAAAGCTTCAGCTGCTAAAAGGTGTCTCTTGTAGCCGTGCGTGGCACAGCCCTGTCGTCTTAGTAGGCGTCTCCCTCCCACCGCAGGTGTTCGAGCGTCGCTCGTGCTCTCGCCAGTGGCTGGAGCGCCACGTGACCCAGAGCCACTGCGGCTCCCGGCCCTTCCCCTGCATCGTGGCTGGCTGCGGGCAGCGCTTCGGCTCCCAGGGGGCGCTGCAGAGGCACGTCAACGCCCACTTCGAGAGGTCGCTCAACGGTGAGAACGGGCTTTTGCACTCTGCCGGTGTTTTCCTCCTTTTTTCTGCAGTACGCTGGCGGAGGATCCGCCGGTTAGCGCTGGTAAGCAGCAGTGACACGGCAGGTTGTCGCTCTTTCGAAGTATACCCTCCGCTACCATAAGGGACCGACTGGTGTCTCTTTGCATTACAGCCCCTGCCAGTATCCATCTTCACGAGGTCAGCTAAGATACCGTTAACTCGTATTTGTTCCTGAGTTCACTCCGCTGACCTCCTGTCTCTCAGCATTTGCTGGTAACTTGTTCGGGTAAGGATCCTGTTATTAGTCTGTTCTGACAGAAAACTCCGTGACGTAAGCGTTCCGGGGCCACGTGGCCAGCTTTTTGCCGGTGAGATCGGGTCTGTTGACTGTGTGTCGGGAGCTGGCCGTTGAAGGTGGGGTACAGGTCCGTTCGGCCTGGGCTCTTGGGACCTGTGGTTAGCCCCTGTGGATAGCCCCTGTGGATAGCCCCTGTGGATAGCCCCTGTGGATAGCCCCCCCCTGTGGATAGCCCCTGTGGATAGCCCCTGTGGCTATCGCCTTGTCTTCTTCAGCCCCTTTGCAATGACTAGAAAGCTATAGTAAGACACAACTCAAGAACGCAGCGAGGGGGGGGGGGGGGGGGGGGGGGGTATGCGTCTTATATTTGGAGTCAACTTTTGTGTTGGCCAGCGAGGGGTGAGAGATGTAGGAGTATACGCATAGGCGCCAGTACTCATTATATATTGTTCGCTATGTCCCTTGTAGAGATTTTTAGGACGTGTTCAGAAGGTTTTCAGGCAACATGCTTCCCCTTTTTTGAATCGCTAATTAAGAGAAAGCAGCAGATTACGCGAGTAAATACGGTATTTCCGAGTGCAGCCCCTTTTATGTTTCGACGTTGTAGCTCAATGAGTCGAGCTAGTTACCGTCTAAGGAACCTTATATGAGTCGAACAGTAATCAGTAAGGAGCCGTAAGCAGCCTAACAGTAATAGTTAAAAAGTTTATTCTATATTAGCTAACCAGCCTGCTAGTTAGCGCATCTTAGCTGTCTTCTGATGCACTACACCTCCCACTGTGCTAAGCCGAAAAAAGCGGTGTTATAACTCAAAAAGCCTATTTTTAAAAATTGCGCAGTCGTAAGTGAAACACCCTGTATGCACCGCAGTGCCTTTCGGCGGGTTATCGGTATCTGAATGTTCATCGCGACGTGAAGCGTCCGTCCGGCGGGTACGAGGGAGTGTGGGCACAGGATAAACGCCCAAGGACGCTCGAAGCGTAATTAGCGTCGCTCGATGCCTGCCTACGCGTATTACACCTTGCGACATCGGATGGCGATGATATCTGACTCGGAATGCTCGAGCACGCTCCTACGCCGCTCCCGGTGCCTATGGCTCGAGGCATGGTCGAACGGGCACCTGCTAAATAATAACTATAATAACCGTGTCTGTTTTGCACTCAATTCTAGTTGAATAGAAAACAGGTCTGTCTAAGCCGTCGTAGGCTTGTGGAACTTTATGCTGGTCCGATCCCGACCGCGGCGGCAGCGTTTCGACGGAGGCGAAACGCAAGAGGCGCCCGTGTGCTGTGCGATGTCAGTGCACGTTAAATATTCCCAGGTGGTCGAAACTACTCCGGAGACCTCCACTGCTGCACCTCTTGCTCCCTTTCTTTAGTAATACTTGGTGCTGGGCTAGTTGGTTATACATTCTTTGAGATAGGTTAGCGCCAAAGAAAAAGAACAAGAGGTGAGAGGACGACGACACAACACAGAAGACCGCTCTTCTCTGTTGTGTCGTCGTCCTCTCGCCTTGTGTTCGTCTTTTTTGGCGCTAACCTTCCTTTGTTCGGTCAGTCCCTCCTTCATCTTTTCCCTTACGGCGCGGTTCAGGCGTCCACCGAGATGTGTGAGACAGATACTGCGCCATTTTCTTCAAAAAACAGTTTAATTTAATTTAAATTCTAGATGCCCGCGTACTGTGCGATGTCAGTGCACGTTAAAGAACCCCAGGTGGTCGAAATTTCCGCAGCACTTCACTACGGCGTCCCTCATAGCCTGAGTCGCTTTGGGACGTTAAACCTCCATAAACCAGACCAAATTTGGAAATGTTCACTGATGCTTATTTGAATACAACGTGAAGTCTGCGAATTGATCGCCTCTACAGATGCAGGAAGGTTGTGGAAACGGGAGAGCCTAATAGTCTCTTTAGGGAGGGGTTCGAGGTTAATTCCGATCACCTGACGTCCCTAAGCGTCTACTGTCATCGCACAGCACTGAAAAGTAATTCGAACCTCGCTTCGAGATCGGAATTCGGTGGCCACCGTGGCCAGCATTCGATCCCACCACTTCGTGCTTAAAACTTGAGCACCACGGAGCCACTATACCGCCGTCAACGGTATCGGAACGGCTGCAGTCTTTATTAACTCGTTAGCATTATAGTGAGATACAACTCAAGTACACAGCGCCTTTTCCCTGTCAAAGGATCCACTTCCAGACAATGGTGTCGGATGATTCTGATGACCCTGCTAGGTGACAAAGCAGGGAGTGGTAGTTGAATGGGATAATCTATTCCCTCTATGGACCAGGAATAGATCCATCTCTCCATTGTGGCGCGGCTCCTTGCATCGTCATGCTAGCAGGGTCACGAGAATCGGCCGACGCCATTGGCTGGAAAGGGCGTCCTTTGACGGGGTAAAGCCGCTGTGTTCTTGAGTTGTATTCGACTCTAGAAGGGTCTGTGCAAAAGGAAATGGCGACTGCTGCGACACGTGACAGGTTGTGACGTCATCAGAGCCTGTCCACCGTAGCAGCCTGTCCACCGTAGTTCAACTAATGATCGGTCGCGATAGGTTGCTCGGGAAGAATAACCTGGGCCTTACAAGCCCGACCGGTGGTGGCACCTGCCATCGTAGTGGAGTGGCCCATCGCTAAAACCGCTGCATCACTGCTTCAAGAGGGGTACAAGTGGGGGGGGGGGGGGGGGGCTTTCGAAGCGGACTTTTCGCAGCTGCTATGTTCGAAGAGCTCAGCAACTTGATAGCAAATGACGTCACCTCCACCACCGATGCGCGCCGTTCGCTGTGCACCCTTTTAAAAACCCGCGCTTCAAACCCTTCTCGCTGGCGAAAGGCGGCCTCGCGTGCGAAGAGTTTTTTTTTGGGGGGGGGGGGGGGGGGGGCACTGTATACATATACTACATATACACAACGGGACGAGATGAAAAAGAGGGAAGGGGGAACGGCGTCGTCGATCGAGGCATCTGCGCCGGGGCGTCAGGACGATAACGCGTGGAGCACAACCTAGCGAAAAAAGAAAATAACTGAAAGGGCCACATAGTCTCCAGCATGTGTATAAGTTCTCTGTGGGCGAGGAGGTAAGGAAAGGGGACGGATATAAGAGAGCGTTCTGGTGTATTGCCGAGAGCAGCGCTAAAGAAAAATAAAAGAGGAGAGGGACGCATAAAACGGGCAACACACTGAGGGGGCTTTTAGGGCTGGCCCGTAAACGTCGCTTCCTTACCAAGCCTCCACTCCGCCGCCGTGCCTTGTCGCTGGTTTCGTTTTGTGTGCGACGAGTGACCATTTTTAGTTGCGGCGTTTGGGAAGGGGCTCGTATCTCGCGTTCGCCTGTGTTCGTGTGTGTGCTGACTGTGTGCGCTTTGTTCTGTTCGTAGCGTCCATTTTGGAGGATAGGGAGGAGGGGGGGGGAGGAAGCAGGGGGGGAGACGGGAACGGGAGGGCGCTACGGGGGGGGGGGGGGGGGGGGGTGAGGCGAGCCAAATGTGGAACTCCGGTCAGGGTCACGTAGGTCGAGAGACGCATTCGGGGACAGGGACTTCTTGCTTGGGCTTTTGGTGGGCTTCCTGCCTACTTTTTTTTTTTGGTATATTTTACCGGCTGTGCCGCGTATACAAACGTGCTCTTGGAAATGAAGTGTCGACGATCGCTCGTCTATCCAAGAGCGTGTCCTTCGGTGCAGTTCCCTGCATGCCTGCTGGCCGCCATCTTTACGACGTCCTTCAGCCTGTAGTGCCGGTTGTCACGCGACAGTGCCCCGATTGTCACTGAACGGGGACGCTTTTTTTTTGTTTTCTGAGTAGCGAGCTCGAGGCGTCTCAGCGGGCCGAAGGAACCCCTCGGGGACGACAGTGCGAGTGGTACGGGTGATCGTTAAGTGGTCGATAAACAACGCCGGCCATTGAATTTAAGCAGGATCGAGAAACTTGCTTGATCTGCGCGAAATTTTCTTACAGCTGGCCCATTTCGCCAGCGCGAACGGAGCTTGACTTGATGTAAGCCTGATCCGACTCAAATCTGGAGTAAAGCTCCTTTAACATTCGTGACCGGTGGTGGTGAAAACTTTTTAATAAACAACAGGAGAGTTTGCAGACCAAAAATGGCCGTTTACATCACGCTGTGTTCCTCCGCGGCCAAGAAATAGTCCGTGGTTAGAGCGTTTTCTGTTAACTGAAGGAAAAAAAATCACAAGGCGAAATGAGTTTTTAATGCTTGTGACTTGCTTAGAGTGCAACATTAAATTTCTGATTTTGTTTGCTACTGTCATTGGTAACCGGACTGATACAGTATACCGCGAGGCATGGGCTCTTGTAGTCAACAGCTGTTTCCTTATCGACTAGTGCAGTACAAACAGGCAAGCAGCCAAAATTTTGTGGGGGAGGGGCACAGCGTGATTTCTTGTATTGGCGGCTGAGGTGGAGGTGTTGGGTGTTGTGAAGTGCTAGGTGGTTCATGGCCGCGCCGGTAACAGCACTGCCAAGAGAGAGAAAAAAAAAAGGGGGGGGGGGCTAAGGGGAGGAGGTTGTGAGCCAATTTCGGACATGCATCCCCCCCCCCCCTTCCAGTCTGTAAGTTCGATCCCGGCAGTGGCGGCCGCGTTTCGATGGAGGCGATGCGCATAAGACGGCTGTGTGCTGTCCGGTCTCAGTTACGTTAAAGATGTCTGGATAGCCCAATCTGGTCCGGAACCCTCCGTTACGGCGTCCTTCATAGCTGGGACGTACAGTCTTTGTCAAAAGTATGCAGCCCAAGGGGTCTGCTTCCGAGCCCTGCAGCGCGGCCCCTCTTGCATTCTCAGGGGCCCTAAGGAACCGCAGAACGCCGCTGTTCACGTCAACACGTGGAACCAACGGACACCGAGAAAAGCAAGCGGGCAAGCATCCTAATCGGTCCAGGAGTCGGCGAAGCCTTAGCCAGGGTCTTCAAGGACTAGTGTCCATATCGCCCACGTGCCACCAAGTAAACTGAAGCAAAAACTCGTCAGATTGAGGGACCCGGTTGAACGGAGCAGATTTCCCGGAGTGGTGAACAAAATTCCCTGCGAGGACTGCAACGCTTCATACATCGGCGAATCAGGCAGTTTCATTAGGCGCTTGAAACAACATCGTAATGACGTCGCGAAAAACCGCACGAAAGAAAATGTCATTTGGCTGAGAGCACTGTCAAGTTGCATCACATGCCATCGATTGGGGCAACGGCTCAGTCATCGCGATGGAGAAGTATTTATCGTCTCGCCTACTTCTAGAATCGCTTCACATGCAAATGACGGCACGTGTTTTGAACCGAACGCGGGGTAATCTTCCCGAGATTTACGCATTCTCACTAAGCCACGTGAACCGTATATAAGTCACCACTTTCGTCCAACCACTTGCCATTGCGAACAAGGGACCCGTACGGGCCCCGAAACGTCTGTTACTTTTCCTTTTTTTTCTTTTTTGGCTCCTTTTTTCTGCTATTATGCTCCCTCCTCGCCAGACGGGAGTCTGTCAAACCTTCGACTATGCCAAATGACAGCAGCGACGCCCGTTAACGGCTATCCGTTCTTCCCGTTCTGTATTAACGAAGCTGCCTGACTGCACACCAATGACCGTAGCCACCGCCGTGCTGTTAGTGTCTGGTATGTTTTGCAGGGGCTTCGAAAAAGATGTGCGTGCGTGAAGTGCGACTTTTATTAAGTTGTATGATTGCATCGCGGGACGTGTCTCCGCTGTTTCAGGTTCCGGTCCGGTGCCCGTTGGCGGCGGCGCTGGCAGCAGCGGTTCCGGTAGCGGCGTCACTTCCGGCGGAAGCCTTCTGGGCTCCCGGGGCTTCGGCTCCAAGGAGCTGGCCAATGGCGACTCGCCCCTGAAGCTGCTCCGGCTCCGCAAGAAGCTCAAGTGCCGGCGCCGGGCATGGGCCACCGGTGAGTGAAGGGGGCGCCACTGTGCACTCCCCCCCCCCTCCCCCTCCTTTTGGCGTCAGCCTTTGCAGTTTACGTGGTCAGCGATGTTCGTCGGTATTGCGCTGTGTGCAAAGGTTTTTAGGGAAGCGGGGAAAAAGAAAAAAAGAAACGCGGGCTATTTCCGCCGTTCTGCCCGAAAAAAAAAAAAAACTGACGGGGATGGCTTTTACCCGTGGTTCGCATTGGGCTCTACGTATCAACAGTGACATGCAGGGTCACCGACATAATGACGCCTCGGATCGAATGCCGATTTCGTAGATACAAGGTAGTCATGATATGTGCTGAAGTATCAGACCAAATGCTTTAATAGCCAGAAAGCTTTAGATGGCTCATCAGCACGAAAACCGGACCTCGCTCAAAACGGGGCAACGTTACAAAAATCGCGATTGGTCGAATCGATTTGTCGTCATCAAACGCGGGAAAAAACTACTACGACGCCGACGGCTTTCCGACCGAACGAGCTGTGTACGCCATCGCGTAACCTGAATGTTATCCAGTAAGAATGTCGTACGCCAAAAAAGGACGAAACAGGAAGGAAAAACACAGAACAGGAAAGAGGCGTGTTTTTCCTTCCTGTTTCGTCCTTTTTTGGCGTACGATATTCTTTCAAGACAATGTACCAACTAACCCGTCAAAAAGTTCTACTACGTTATCCAGTAATACTTCTCATACTTACAACTGCAACAACCACAAAGAAATAGAACTAGAATTAGAATAAAACTAGAATGAAAATTCAGTGCAATTACAACGCTTTTGCATTACTCGCAGGCAAGTTCCTTAGGTGCCCCGGGGAAATTTTTACTTCAACCTTCGCAGGCATTTCATGGGCGTTCTGTAGCATCTGAAAATCAAAAAATAATCCGTTCTGCACCTTTGTATAAACGATTCACAGTGACATTGTATTCCTTTCGTTACACTGGGCGCTGCATAGAGATGGGGACATGGCTGGTCGCGTGGCGTTGTGACGTCACGATGACCCCCCCCCCCCCCCCCCCCCCCCCCCCCCCCTGTTGGCTTTTTAATTGGGATCATTTAGTGTTTGGACATCCCAGAGTGAACGCTGATCCGAAAGTAATTCTAATTCTTAAGAGATTCTGACTTATTATGACCGAATTCCAGCTTGTTCTATCCCATCTCTTCCACATAAATCGGCCGTCAATAAATGGAACTCGAAGGGGACAGGCAATTTGTTCGAACTGTGTTGAGTTCGATTCCGCTGAAGCCATTTTATTACGCCTGATGTTGGCAGTACAGTAGCGGTTGTCTGAATAAAGCGAAAGTTCGAATTAAGCGAGTACAGTCATTCCATTGAGCCTCCGCGACCTGAAGCCTTGGAACTTCCGGACCCGGGAGCTTGCGTCTCTGAGTCATGTTCCCTTATTAAATCGAAAGCTCTCTCAGAGTCCCGTGAGAACGCTCGCCCGGCGTGGCGCGCTGGCGTCCCAAGATTAGCGCAGTAATTCAATCTCTTCTTGTTTGACGCTGTAATTTTGAGGCCGGGGCCTCGTCGCGTATAATTTGATCACCGTTTTTTGCTAGTTCATTAGCTCGTTATCGCTAATGAACTACCGGGTCTTTCACTGTATCATTTATTTCGCACGAAACAAAAAGCATATTGCAGATAATTTGGTTATAAAACTTGTTTCTTATCTGTCGTAGCTTCAAATGCGGCCATTAGGTAAAATATGTCATCATCATCATCAGCCTGACTACGCCCACTGCAGGGCAAAGGCCTCTCTCCCATGTCTCTCCGATTAACCCTGTCCTTTGCCAGCTGCGGCCACCGTATCCCGACAAGCTTCTTAATCTCATCCGCCCACCTAACTTTCCACCGCCCCCCTGCTACGCTTGGCCTCTCCTGGAATCCACTCCGTTACCCCAAAGGACCGGCGATTATCTTGCCTTCGCATTAGATGCCCTGCCCAAGCCCATTTCTTCCTCTTGATTTCTCTCAAGATGTCATTAATCCGCGTTTGTTCCCTCACCCCGGTCTCTTAACGTTACACCGGCAATTTTTGCTTCCATAGCTCGCTGCGTTGTCCTTAACTTAAGCTGAACCCTCTTGGTTAGCCTCTATGTTTCTGCGCTGTAGGTCAGCACCCCCCGTAGGTGGTACAGCTGTTATGTAAGCATGATAAAGTAATACCCTGTCAGCAGGCAACAGTCGCCCGTGTTTTGACACGTGTGTTTGCTTACCTCGGGCCGCGATTCACCGTCTCCGCGTTCGTGAGGCTATATTTCGTGGTGGTCAATGCTGGAACGACGCCCTACCGCGGACTGCGTGTTTCGCCACCTGGTGACGGCGCGCCAGAAGCCTGGAAGTCTAATATGGTTGACGAAATTATCTAGGACGCGCGACAAGCGATTTTGGCTAATAGCTGCCATGTTTGTTCGTGATCACCTGCTGTAACTAGCACACATCACAGCAAGCGAGTCCGACTTTCACCTCGACAAGCGTGGTCTCTAGCGAGCGGCTAATCACATAGCTGTCGGCTTCGGTTCCCGATGACGCGTCCTGGAGACTTTTGTCCCCGACAGCACGCCATTTATTTCGCGCAAAAGCGCTGACGGACTTTACGTAAGGCAGTTATCCTGGAATGTTTTGCTGTGCTCAGCTTGTAACGTTTACGCAGTCTCGCTGTGTCCTATTAGAGAGATTTAGCATAGCGCATACCGCTACCGCTTAGCCAGAGCCGTCAGTGCGCACGCCATGGAGGAAGGAATGAACTATGGCGCATGCGTATATCTCCTTGAAGACGCCAGATGGCGCCAGGTGCTGGCTAGCTGCGCGCATGTCTGCCGCGTCGGGACCAGTGAGCAGGTGTGCACTGGTGACGCGCTGTACACGGTAAACGGAAGGTGTATTCTAAAAGCCTTGGTGGTTAGCTTTTATGCTTGATGAAGCGCTTCTGCGGAGGGTCTGACGGCTTTCGTGCTCCGCGCAGCTCGGTAGTGGTCCTAAGCTCCCGTCGGGCACTCTTTGGGAAGGAGTCCGCGTGTTCTTACAGCTAGAGTGCTTGTCAATGGTTAACGTGGGCTAGAGTAAGCAATGATAAGTCAGGTTACGTAAGCAGCTCACATTGTTTGGTGAATCGAATCCAGTACGAGAGAATGTGTCTTGGTTCAGCCGGAAAGATGGTCAGAACGCATGAGGAGGTCTCGCTGGCTTCGCGAAGACTGCGATAGCCGGTTCTTCATAGTGCATGCACGAATGGATGAACGTAGGTAGCAATATGTTTACATGGGAGATGCGGCTTTCAAAAACATCTGCGAGGGGATTTCCTTTGTTTGCCACGAAAAGTTCAGCGCTTTGCGCTATTGTGAATCGCGCGAAGTTACAACGGTAGCAAAAGTATAGCGGCAGCCTTCTTAACAGTCTTCATCGGATCAGCGCCGCTCGCTTGGATATTAAATTCAGGCGCTCCACCGACTGATCGCGCGCTTCGTAAAACGAGAACAACAAAAACAGCACAATGATGTTAATGTTTTCCGTCTTCCGAGGAGGCCGGCCCATATTTAGAGGGAGAAGGCCATTCCTCTCCCCGTCTTTTTCCGGAGTGGTTTGGTGTGTTAGCAAGCAGTGCACAGCCAGGGAGAAGGGGGGAGGGGTAGAAGTGTTACGTAGCCCGCAACATTGGTTCGGTGGCGGCGCCCACCAAACTAGAAGGGGTGTGTAATGCGTGCGCTCCGGACTGACTCCTCTCTCGGAGTCCTGTGTTATTAATGCCGCCCTCTTCTCCCGGTGCGCTGGGAGGGAGGGGGATCTTTGTTTTGCCCTCCTCGTCTCTCGCGGCTTCCCCGCGTGTCCGCCGCCGCTGCTTGTGGAGGGAAGGCAAGGGTGTACCCTGTAATTCAACCGCTCCTCTGGGCATTGGCGCGCCGGCGGTGCCCGCTTCTCTCTCTCTCTTTTTTGTCTTTCTCGGAGCCCGCGTTTCTGTCGTTTATATTTCTACATCCCATTCCGCCGCTCCTCTCTTTGCCTCTAGCTGCGGCTGCCCCGGACCCGGTCGGTCGGCGGCGGCGCAAGCAGGTCTGGGTCGTTGAGCCCTTCCTCGGCGAGCGCGCTTTCACCGCCAGCGGCGGGGAAAGCCTTTCATTTTTCTCTGGGGGCGGCTGCGTGCTCCTCTCCTGCAGTGCAGGGCTGCTCGGTTCCCTCGCCTTGCCTCCTCCTCAGCCTCTTTCGGAGCCCCCGCAAAGATGGCGGTGCCCCTGTTCGTCGTTCGTTCTTGGAGGGAGGGAAAGTCCCGATGGAGCGGCGAGGAAAAGAAAAAAAAAAAAGAGGCGGGAACGACAGAAGGGGGCAAGCTGCAGGGAAAGAGAAAGCTCTGGCTTTGAGATGGGGAGGAAATGACGAAGTGGAAGAGGAAGAAGCGGAGTGCAGGAGAAGAGGAGAAGGAATCCAGGTCGTACTGAAAAAGAAAAAGGAAGAAAAGAAAGGAGAAGAAGAAGCGAGAACGATGGGTGTGCGTGTGCGGGAGGAAGATGAAGGTAGAGGGCGCTGCTGGATGGTTTTGCCTCGTCCTTTTTTGTTTTGTTTCCTCCTTTTTCATTGTCGTCCTCTTCGTTTCGTCTGCTCCGCGAGAAGGGCGAGCAGACGACGAGGAACGCTTTTCCGGGGAGTGTCGTCGTCTGCTGCTCTAGCTCGCTGCGTCGCTTGCTTGCTTTGCTGGCGGCTGCCTTGCACACTGGAAGATGCGTATGTGTCGTGTGTGTTTGTGTGTTTGCAGTGAAGTTCGTGGGAAAGGAGGAAGGGCCGAGTCGTAAAAGGGGAAAGCCACCCTACTTTCATCTCCTCCGAGAACAGGGCGCAGAAAGAAAAATAAAGAAAGGAAACTTATTGTAAAACGGAAACCGTGGGTGTAACAGTAAATGAATGCTTTGCCGCTCTTAGGGGAATGGGAAAACCAAAATTCAAACAAATGACGAAAGAAAGGAAGAGGAAGCCGTGGTTCGAAAAAAAAAAGTATTCCTAGGTGAAAAAAAGGTGCCTTGAATGAGGGCGGCAGAGCGCTCGGAAAAGCCGCCGGCTCGCCGCGAGGAAAGGCTGGGAAAATAAAAGTGTTTGAAAAAAAAAAAAAAAGACTACGGTGGTCCGGGCGTGTGTTTGAAATAAGAGCGCGAAAGTAAAATGAATTGCTGAAGTCTTACGGATGATGACGTTGAGAAAGGGAGAGGGGGGAGGGGGGCAGTGAGTTTTGGAGAAGCGCCACTTTGATGGTGAGGGTGGTATATTACTTGCGACAACCATCGCGGAAGAAGAGAAATTCGCATGGACGAAAAGCGCAAGCATCGCAGGCGTAACATATAGCTGAGGAAAAGCTGGGAAAATTGAATCAAGCGTGAGATGGGAGCGAATTGAGAATAACAGAGCAGAAAAGGCGGCTGCCGAACCAGAAGAGGGAGTAAAGGCAGTTATTCCGTGCATAAGGAACGAGCGAAGAGACAAATAGTGAAAGAGAAAAGAAGACGAGAGGAGAAGCGGAGAATGTGGAAGGGTGCCGGCGGAAAAGGCGGTGTAAGTGTCGGCTTCTTTGTCGGTTCGGTGATAAGGAGTTGGGAGCGAAAAACACGTAAAAAAGCAGTGTCTGCTCGCTAGAAGCGCAAAGGAAGCCAGCCATGTATAGCTGGTTACACTCGAGAAGCCTTGCTGCTAATAAAGCAATGAAAGGGCCTGTCATAGAAACGCTGATGACCGTTCATTCAGCTGATTGGGTACCACCCACCTTTATAAACAGGAAATACTAAAGAATAATGATGCATTAACTAACCTAGCCGGATTGCAGATAAACACCACCACCTATAACGTACGTTTTTTGGAACCCTGGAATGTCACCAAATGCCGGACTAACTACGGGAAACAAATGTTGAAATACTCATTGCCGACGGTTTTAAATTATCTTTTTACTGAAACAAATAATGACATTTCCGCGATTTCCTCACAGAAATTGCGTACCTTGTTTGTATAACCTGTTTATTCTTTTTTTTTTCTTTGCTCGCTTTGATGTTGACGTGTACGCCTTCGCCGCACGCTGCTGCGCTACTGTGTATGCTGGGAGGTCAGGACTCCTCAAGCTGTTTTTTCAGCTTTTTACCTGCCCTCCTCGCAACATTCCATTTCTGTTGCGGAATAAATTTCAATTTCAATTTCAAATGCAGCTTTAGTAATACGAGTAAAGTAGAAAAAGAGGAAGCCGCGAAATGTAAAATAACAAGGCAGTTGCAGTCTCTGGCGCCAACGAGCGAAGTAGAGTCGGGTCCGGAGTAGCAGGGAAATTGTGAAATGAGGGAGAAATACGTGCCCGAAATGCTCAGCAGGACGTTATGGGAGTGGAAATGTTAACACATGAAGCAAACAATTAGTTTGTGTTGAAGAAAAAAGAACAGTTGCGGGTTCGAAGTGTTCAACAGTTCACATTAAAAAAGACAGGCTACGCCAATTATTTGAAACTGATGGAAATGAAAATGCTGAAGGAATGTGTACAGTACAGTACATGATTATCGACGACGATTGTTAAGACCGCATTTAACTTCTGAAATTGACGAAGACTGACGTGACCCCTCTTGTCAGTGAGTACTGCGGACCGCGGGCAGGTGTTCGCGGACGGTCGAGTGAAAAACTGCTGCGAACAACAACGACGGTGCGTTTCACGATGCATGCGAGCAATCCATTTCGCCAGTGGGCCTTCTCTGTTGACAGCTGGGGTGGGGGGATGCTTTCTGCTTTCTCTCGAGCGGACTTCCTTTTGTCGGTGTGGAGCTCATTCTCTCCGTCTTTCCGTCAACAGAATTGTTATTATTCTCCGTGGGGCTGCATTTCTTTGGGCGTATGCGGTGTTTACGCGCGCACTCCCTTGCCTGTTTTGCGCTGTGAGAGCGCAGAAGTGTGTGTGTGTGTGTGTGTGTGTGTGCGTGTGCGTGTGTGTGTGCGCGTGTGCGTGCGCGCGTGCGTGCATGCGTGCGTGCGTGCGTGTGCGCGTGCGTGTGCGTGCCAATGAAGAGACAAAGTAAGGAAGAAATAAGAAAGAGGGGAAATGAGGAAGGAATACAGGAAGCAACAATGGAAAGAAGGATTCATGGATGGCAGGAAAGATAACTCTGGAATTGCTCCCGAAACTATGAAGGGAAAACAGGTTGGAATAGAAAAAAACACCAGGACACCTAATTCCATTGTGTGCTATATGGCGGTGAGATAACATTCGAAGCTGCTGATACCTTTGCTGGAAGCGACTGGTGTGGCTTGAGAGACCCAGGTGCTCTTCCAGAGGTCTTCCCATACACCACATATCACAGTTGGCAGGTGAAGGCTTCACGCAGACTAACCTTGTCAAGTGACGTCACTTACCTTCAGCTAATGGTCATTCTACGGTGTGATGATGTTTATTCCAGTTTGATGACGTCACGTATTCCCCTTGTTGGAAGTGGGGCCACACACACACCGCTGGAACCAGTGTTAAAGATGGGGCTTCTATCCCACCGCTGGAACCAGTGTCGGAGACGGAGGGTTCCTGGAGAAGACTAACTCGTTTAGCCCCACAGGTACCGGCTCCGAATGACGTTGTCGGATTTCGCTATCGAGGAAACTGTACAAGAGGGTTTATTCTACATATTTACAGATGAGAATCGAATCGAATGCAATGCAATGCGAATGCTATCCGATCACACAACAACATCCCGTTAAATACGGTTCGCGTTCCCTAGATCCCTGACTGGGGAACTTGGTTCGAATAACGTTGTCCAATCGGATGGGCCATTGATGACGCTGGCGGTACCACCCACGGCACGGGGCGGTGCTGAAGCTCTCTCGCTCTCTCACAGCTCGGGGGATGAGAAGGGGAAGACAGTCATCAAACACAGATGCGTCACTGCCGCAAGTGTTCTGTGCGTTGCCTCCGTGGGAAAGCAGAATCCCGCAGTCTCCTCGCAGGTGGTTGAACCTTCTCGAACTCCCCCGCCGGATGGCCGAAGCACGAGACTCCTTCGACACAGCGTCTTTCAATTAGCAGCCTCGCTCAGCGTGACCTTGCGTAGCATCATCCAGTCCGGTGACCCGAAGGCCGACTTGGCCAACGTATACCGCTGTATACAGCTGCTTCTTGTGCATCTCTGCTTCCAGCGTTGTTGCTGCTGTCACAAGTTCTCGCCGCATCTCTGCCTAACGACGACACTCGTCTGACAGTAATTTCTCCCAGGCCCGTGGGAGACAGCGTCCTTCGATCGGTTCGGAGGTTCGGTGATTTGGAGAGCAACAACCCCCGTCCGTCGTCGTCTATGCTTCTGCCGCCGGCGCCAGGCCTCGTTGTCCACTCTTAACAGCTCGTCCGCGGCCCGAAAAATCTCGAATGGCCAGCGTTCACGACCGCTGGGCAGGAAGAGATGAGGCCGGAGTCGGGTGGAAGGGCTGGTTTCCAGAAATGGCATCCAAGCACGAACATTCAACAGAGAATGGCATCAGTGGACTGTTCCACAAGACAGGGCACTGACCCACAAGCAAGCGCTCGGAATTTGCCAAAGACCCACCAGGCTTCCCACAATGACAATAAATGCTTACTAAAACATTACTGAATTTTGGCGTAATTTTGGTGCCAAGAAAGCGCAATATATCCCCTTTGAAATCGCCAAAGACGGACTGCTTGGACCAAGGTTAAAAACAAAAACCCACACACAGTAGGTGGTCCTACCAAGTACTCCTGTCTACAACAATCGGCTGAATCCATCAGCATTTCCGTGCGGTTTTCCGTTCCTGAAACGCATCGAGAAATTCTGTTTTTAGAGAGCAGGACTCCGTCTAAGCAAGCGACCATTTTTGGGGGGGACAAAACTGTCATAAGCACGTTTGAGACGATGGTCAGTCTCAAATATGAACTTTGCGCCGTTCAAGTAGCTCTGGTAACCCGACAACATCTGTGCCGTCTAAACCAAACGCGCGCTCTTTGTCTGAAGCGCTGAACGCTTCTTCTCTACAGGTCAGCCTGCGGCTGACGTACTGAACATGGTGCTCTTCGTGGCCGTCGCCAACTTGACTTAAAATAGCACCCAGTCCTCTATCACTGGCGTCACACTGAACTTCATTAACAAAATAAGTGGCCTGAAGCAAAGGTTGGGACACGAGCGCTTCCTTCAGACGAGTTTTCCCTTCGGTCATTTCAGTGTATGTCAGTGAGGCTCCCTTTTCGTAAGGTGTCAGTCAGTCAGTCAAGGGATCTACGCTCCGTCTACGCGACTCTAAGCGCAGTTCTACGCGAGCTGCACTCCTGTGAGTGCCCTTATCTCTTGGTAGCATGGGAAATCGACACCTGTGATTTCTAACTCAGTGACACCTTAGCCCTTCTAACTAAGTGACGCCATAGCCCTTGTCTAAGGTAAGGAAAAAAAAACTAACCTCCGATCAACTCTTTTTAACTCAC
Source organism: Amblyomma mixtum (assembly GCF_055824585.1). Lineage (NCBI taxonomy): Eukaryota > Metazoa > Arthropoda > Arachnida > Ixodida > Ixodidae > Amblyomma > Amblyomma mixtum. The sequence goes on along the minus strand of NC_143020.1, from coordinate 113,249,890 downwards.
AAAGTAGCCTTTCCCTTCCTGATTTCATAAACACACACAGAAAAAAAAGAGGAATAAAAAAAACGAAACAGCTACTTCGAGTCGCCACGCGGGGGGGGGGGGGGGGGGGGGAAGCTGACTCCCCGCCGCCGAGTTGAAAGGATTAGTCTTTCAGACGTGCCCGCCGGGGTCGCGCTTTGACTGATTGTACTGCGGTCAACTCGTGACAAAAGGCTGCAGAAAAAAACGATCCCCGACTCTCACTGTCGTTTCCGCGCCCCTTCGAGGCTCTCCGAAAACCTTGGTCGCTCCTACAATGTCGATAACCGACTCTGGCTCTGGACAACGAGCAGTGACCAGCGCGAGAAAGTGCCTCTTTCTCTCGCCCCAAGCAGGAAGCTCGGCTACTCATTCGCCATGCGCGCTTCCTAGAATACGGTGCCAAATGTGAAGGACGATTCCTTTTCAAGTGCGCCCGCCGAACATGCCTGCATGTGTCGTCTCGGTTGTTCGACGCCTGCGTTCGCATGCGCTGAGTACCGCGCAACCTTGCTCTTTCTGATCTCTTGGGCCGCTTTGCTTTTTTTTTAACTGGCTATTTGTCCCGACGGCGCGGTCTAGGCTTTCTTACAGGCCGATGCCCCTTGAAGCACTTCGCGCCTGTTCTGGTCGGAAAACGCACACTTCCTTTTCCGTAGCCGCAGTCAGCCCTCGAACGAGCTGCACATGTCGCCAGATCATTAACTGCAGTTGCAAGTCTATGAGGCGCAACGCGGGAAGGCTTCGCCTTTCCTTCCACCGCATTTCTTTCTTTCGCACCTGTCCGCGCAACCGAATTTAGGGCTTTGAATTTGATTTGTTTTCTCTTGGTTCTTGCCCCTTTTCTTTTTCTGCGCCTAGACTGTACCGCGTGCGTCTCCTGATCATACCTAGCTACCTCTAGTTTCTCAGTCGCACTTTGGAAATTTTGCTCAAAATCCAAACTGGCCTCTGTGCCTTCGCAGCAGAGTGCCAGCTCCACGCAGCTGACAGACGGACATGAAACTGCCCCTGAGATCCCCAGCTCATTCCCTCGGGAGTTGTCCTCTCCAGCTTGCCTGTCGCTCTGCGCGCCATTTTCTGCATTGCAGTGCTCAGCTACAACTGAGCCCGCCTGGCTGTCGCTCTGCGCGCCATTGTCTACATTGCAGTGCTCAGCTACAACTGAGCCCGCCTGGCTGTCGCTGTGCGCGCCATTCTCTCTAATGCAGTGCTCAGCTACAACTGAGCCCGCCTGGCTGTCGCTCTGCGCGCCATTCTCTCTACTGCAGTGCTCGGCTACAACTGAGCCCGCCTGGCTGTCGCTCTGCGCGCCATTCTCTGCACTGCAGTGCTCAGCTACAACTGAGCCCGCCTGGCAGTCGCTCTGTGTGTATTTCTCTGCATTGCAGTGCTGAGCCAATACTGGGCCCGCTTGCCTGTCGCTCTGTGCGTCTTTGTCTACATTGCAGTGCTCAGCTACAACTGAGCCCGCCTGGCTGTCGCTCTGCGCGCCATTCTCTACTCTGCAGTGCTCAGCTACAACTGAGCCCGCCTGGCTGTCGCTCTGCGCGCCATTCTCTGCACTGCAGTGCTCAGCTACAACTGAGCCCGCCTGGCTGTCCTTTTGCTCGGCAGTCTCGCCTTCTGCTTGCGCCAGCACTGCCAAGGTAGCCTCTCCGGAGCCTTTGTCACTGAAGCCACTGTGACATCCCAACTCGCTCTTACCGCGGTTGTTACTCTCAAAGGGGGTTTCCGCTGTTTCTACTTCGAAACCTTTTCCGATATTAAAATCTCCCTTTTCGCGGTCCTGCCGGTTTGACGCCTGTATCAGCTCTACTGAAAGTGTCGCGCTCGCAACTGTCCCGACAAAGTTGTCCGTTGCCACTCCTACCTCACTTGGAGGAGAATCCTCGCACTCGTGTAGTTTAGACGCTATCTCGGAATGCTCTCTCTTAGCATTACGTCCAACTTCTCCGGACACGGTCTCGGATTCTGCGGCTTCTCTTGGACCACCGCACCGGTTGAACGCGTTCTCTGCCACTTCCCTCGTGGTGTCGCGATTTACCAACGCGGCTACGGTCACAGACTTTTCGGGTCTTATCTGCGGACCTATTTCATAAGCATCGCTTGCTCTTTCAGGACTTCCGGCTCTCACACTACCGCCCTTTCTTCGTATTTCGTTTTGAACTTCTAATATCTTTAGTTTCGTTGTTTCAATTTCAACCTTCCACTGTTGCCGTTGCCGTTCCTTCTCTTTTTCCCTCTCTCGATCAGCTGCTATTTTCTCCTGTATCAAGTTCCATGTATCTACCAGCAGCTGATCGTTATTCTTGACCTGTTCATGAATGAATTCGCACAGTTCAATTTTGGTTATTTTGCTCCGCACTTCAAAAGACAGTTCCTCGCATATCAACAGCAAGTCCGACCTCCACAATTCCATCAGTTCCATGACAACGCCTTCTCCGCTTTGGCTCTGCTAACTCCACAATGCCTTGAGAATAACCCCTCTCAAACGACAAAGCCCTGATTCCCAGTCAAGATTATTCTCTGAATCTTACAGCCTGGTGAATCCCTTAGCAAAAGCCAAAACGCTCACCCGTGGAGAAAGTACGATGTCGCACGGTCCATCCCAGCTGCTGCCAACCAGTGTTGGGAACGGGCCTACAATCCCACCGCTGCCACCAGTGTTAGGAACGGGGCCACACACACACCGCTGGAACCAGTGTTAAAGATGGGGCTTCTATCCCACCGCTGGAACCAGTGTCGGAGACGGAGGGTTCCTGGAGAAGACTAACTCGTTTAGCCCCACAGGTACCGGCTCCGAATGACGTTGTCGGATTTCGCTATCGAGGAAACTGTACAAGAGGGTTTATTCTACATATTTACAGATGAGAATCGAATCGAATGCAATGCAATGCGAATGCTATCCGATCACACAACAACATCCCGTTAAATACGGTTCGCGTTCCCTAGATCCCTGACTGGGGAACTTGGTTCGAATAACGTTGTCCAATCGGATGGGCCATTGATGACGCTGGCGGTACCACCCACGGCACGGGGCGGTGCTGAAGCTCTCTCGCTCTCTCACAGCTCGGGGGATGAGAAGGGGAAGACAGTCATCAAACACAGATGCGTCACTGCCGCAAGTGTTCTGTGCGTTGCCTCCGTGGGAAAGCAGAATCCCGCAGTCTCCTCGCAGGTGGTTGAACCTTCTCGAACTCCCCCGCCGGATGGCCGAAGCACGAGACTCCTTCGACACAGCGTCTTTCAATTAGCAGCCTCGCTCAGCGTGACCTTGCGTAGCATCATCCAGTCCGGTGACCCGAAGGCCGACTTGGCCAACGTATACCGCTGTATACAGCTGCTTCTTGTGCATCTCTGCTTCCAGCGTTGTTGCTGCTGTCACAAGTTCTCGCCGCATCTCTGCCTAACGACGACACTCGTCTGACAGTAATTTCTTCCAGGCCCGTGGGAGACAGCGTCCTTCGATCGGTTCGGAGGTTCGGTGATTTGGAGAGCAACAACCCCCGTCCGTCGTCGTCTATGCTTCTGCCGCCGGCGCCAGGCCTCGTTGTCCACTCTTAACACCCTCCAATGGGATTTCTGCGCTCTGATGACGTCACGTATTCCCCTCCAATGGGATTTCTGCGCTCTGATGACCACTGCCCGCCAGCCAAGCCAATCGTGATTTTTCTGGGCAACACCGGACGGCGTCGGGTTTTTGTTCCGATTGCGGTTCTGTGCTGTCGTACAGAAATAAATAAGGAATGAAGGAACAGAGAGAAGTGAAGGAAACGTGGGAAGGTGTAACGTTAAAGGCCCATTCACACTTGCGAGTCGCAAAGGGCACGCGACCAGCAGTCGCTTGCGACCAAGCAGCAGCTCGACAACACCGTTGTTCACACTTGCAAGCGCGACCAGCGGGTCGCTTTCTCGTTAGATTCTCGTTTGAAGCGAAAACTCTCGGGAATGACGTTGTTCGCGTGCTTTCGAGAGTTTCGTCTGTTTTGGCCGCGCCTCCTGTACATCGCGCTCGGTCGTCTAAACTGCTATTCGCAATGTACAACAACTACCCGAGCGAAGATTAGGTTGTCGTGACGGTTTTGATGTGCACCGTGGTCGTACAAGCGTCATGATGACAGAGGCGCGCTTCTCTGCAGGGCCGGCCTACCAGCCTGCAGTATGCCGGCCGCCGCGGCGTCACAAAAATGCGCAAATATTGCTTGTTCGCGTTCATACCAAGCCCTTGGGTACAGGAATGTAAAAAATGAATCATTTTTGAAGATCGCTGGCCAGTACCGAGTTGCTGGTAGAAGGGATAACAGCGACAAAAGCAAATTTCTTCCCAGAGCCGCTTTGCTGCTGCTGCTGCTCCATGCGGCTCGACTGTTGTCTGCTAGCCCCGCTGCTGAAGGCGTCGCGGAAGTCGAGCATGTCTTGATATTATTATGATACAAGGTCCACAATAAAGCGGTGACGAAAGCAGCACCTTAATTACTAGCGCTGGCCAGGATCCGAAGCGCCCTCAGTTGCGACATCGATATGAAACCGGCTAGGCTTAGCGACGACTACGGCAGCCCGCTGGGAGCAGCGCAAGTCGTCGCCCGGCGCGCCCGCGAGCGGTGTCGTTGCCGGAAGCTTGGCTCGCTCGCTGATTGGTTCAGAGGTTTGCGACTCCGAGGCTGAAAAATCGAGCAGCGAGCGACTGGCCCGCGACTGTCGCTTTTCGACCAGGGCGACCGTTTGCGACTGTCGCTTTTCGACCAAAACAGTCGCGCGACCTCTGCGACTCGCAAGTGTGAACGGGCCTTAAAGGGACTATGAAACAAATTAATTGAGATTACGTAAAGATAGGCAATCCATCACTCGTCACCCCAGCGAAAGAATTTTCGAGCTAGCATGAATAACAACGAAGTTACAGACGATTAAAAATCACTCTCCTCCTCTCCCCCCTCAACTCATACGCGCGGAGCACCAAGAAAAAATAAAGAAAACAGCTCCGGGACTGGGCTCCGCCCATGAATACGTCATTCGTTGACGTTCGGTTTACGGCTTCCGGTTGTCGCACTCCCGAGGAGCAGCGTGCGTCGGCAGCGTCTCTCCGGTCTCGGCGCTTTCTTTGCTCCCGAACTTTCTTTGCTCCCGAAAGGTAAATTGGAAACATATGCGTGAAGGCAATGCCCTGGCCCGCGCTTGCCCGAGGGGGTCGCGCGGCGCCTCGAGCAGACGATTTTCACCGCTACCGGAAGTGTGCCCGTGACGTCGTAGCTGCCGCGGCTCGAGCGAATGACAGCGTGTGGTGGCCTACCGACGTCATGGGACTAGTGACGTCTGTTTTCCCGGTTTTGGTTTTAAAATCGCTCCCTACGAAGACACCAATCGGCCCGCGAATTTTAAAAAACGCGATTTTTAAAAAGCCATAATAAATTGCCGGCTCAGTTCCGAAGACTCATACTTGGTGTCAGTGCTTCTGAGCATAACTTCTAACATTTACAAGCGTCTTTTAATTCTTTTCATGGTCCCTTTAAGAGATCGGGAGCGGGCGGAGTGGGTGAGGGAACAAACGCGGGTTGATGACATCCTAGTCGAAATTAAGAGGAAGAAGTGGGCTTGGGCAGGGCATGTAATGTGAAGGCAAGATAACCGCTGGTCCTTAAGAGTAACGGAGTGGATTTCAAGGGAAGGCAAGCGTAGCAGGGGGCGGCAGAAAGTTAGGTGGGCGGATGAGATTAAGAAGTTTGCGGGGATACGGTGGCCGCCACTGCCAAGGGACAGGGTTAATTGGAGAGGCATGGAAGAGGCCTTTGCCCTGCAGTGGGCATAGTCAGGCTGGTGATGATGATGATGGCGAAACTGAGGAACGAAAGAGGCAATGCTGAAGAACTAGTCGGGGTAGGAATGAGTGGCCAAACGAAAAAAGAAAAGAGTAAGAAGAGCAAGAAAGGAAATAGGGTAGGTGGGAAACAAGGGAGGCTGTAAGCAGCTGTCAGGCCACTGCCTGGTCTGATGCCAGGACGCTGTTTAGTTCGTGCCAGAGGCAAAGAAAGAGGGCCACGTACAATACGAAATCGATAGGCTGACTGCTTGTAGGAACAAACAATGAACTACAAAAATCGACGTGAGCCCTGATGCCGAGTATCAAGTGTAAAAGGAGGACTTTCAAGTATTAAAAGAAAAGAACAGTACGACCAAAAGTTTAGTTTCTGGATGCCGAGAGCTGGAACCGTTGGCCTCCTCCGTAATATCTGAGAGGGGTTTACCTGCATGTGAGCTTGTTTCCTTTATGATTACCGCACCAAATAATGACCGTGTGTCTCAAATAGCGACAGCTATGAATGTGGCTTCCTAACTGTGGCACATTCGACCCTTTCATAACACTTGTTTGGCTAGGCCGTCTATTTTTTTTGCCTGGACTGCGTTTCCTGTTGGATGTGGGCTTGTCCATCCATCACGTCGCGCTCATCTTTCCCGCGTAGTAAGTCTGAAATACAAGCGAAGCCAAGTTCACTGGGTATCGTTTATCGAGCATAGGTTTGCCGTGGACTCAGGCTTAAAATACAGGCTTCTTTGATCATTCCTTTTGCGAAGCTGACTATACGGGGCCGTGTATGGAAATCCGGTACTCGATTGGTGTATAGCTTGCGTATTTACGTTCGCACGGACGTGCCACTTGCGATGTTCAGGTGAACTGCTTTAGATCGTCGTGGCAGTTAGAAGCAAAAATAAAATGAAACGGAAAGAGAAGATGTAGCCAGTAGCGGCAGTTGCTATCATTATATCTAAAGCACCCAATGTGCGGCTCGAGGAAATAAAAGGGGCACGGAATTGATAACGAGGTGAAGTGCAGTGGGAAGCGATAGCGAGGAAGAACTAGGGAGAGGTATTTCCACTGTATACAGATATTTTATTTGTACTTCAAAGGCCGCAAGGGAGCATTGCATAAGTGATGGGCTGACATAAGTATTATGTGATTAGTTTTTCAATTGATGCCTTGAAGAGGTCAAGGGTGTCAGGTAGCACAGTTTCTGTTAGTGAGTTGTTCCACTCTCTTAAGAGTGTGGCTGAAGAATGGCTGGAGATGGGCAGAGGCGGATACTCGAGGTGGATGCACGGATTTCGGGTGGATAACACGGCGTGAATGACGATTGGCTGGTGTGATGACGGAAATGCTGAGGGGTGAATAGGAAAAGTGTAGTTATGGGAAAGAAATGGGAAAGTCTAGGAATGGGAAAAGTCTAGGTAAAGTCCAGCTATACAACCTCAGTCGCTTCACCGCTATAAAATTGCAGCGCATCGTGCGCGTTCTTTGATTCGCCGTTTTCCTACTGTGCTGATTGAAAAACTAGGCCGAAGGAAAGCTCCTCTTGAGAGTAAGACACACGTTTAAATGAAGATTCTCCCTGTTTGCCGAGGACGACTGGAATTTGAGCCAGATGGCGCGACCTGTGCTTTCGGTCTTCTGCTGGAATGTAGAGCTCTTTGGTCGTACCAGTCCTGGATATCGCGCTTCAAAACCTGGCCATTCCCTGTGGCCTCTGCGCGGAGGTTAGCAGCGGAATGTACTGCTTGGTTCAGATTTTTGTTTTATTCTTGGTCTGTGATCTCTGTGCATTTTTGCCACTGCAACTGTTTCACTGATTTTGTTACCATGCGCTCGCGCTGTTATAAACCGCAAGTTATATATCTCGCTGCCTACAGGGGTAATGACTGTCAGCTGGCCTCTGAGTTTTGACTCAATCAAATCGCCGGATGTCAGTGCATGGACGCTGTGGAGACTTTAGCAGCGGGCATATGTGATCAAAGATCTGTGGCCGGCACGGACAAAAACGGGGCTGCGGCGGCCGGATTTTTTCGTCTGCTAAATTGAAAGCAGCTTGGAGGCCCCGTCGGGTGTCGTCTGCTTCTCGCAGCTGTTAGCGATCCCTCTTGACAGCCCCGTTCGCTTTTCTTTCATTTTCTTCGCGCAGTCTTTGCTGCACTCGTAATCCCTTGTTCGCCGCCGCTTTCCCACACCCATGTGCCCCCCCCCCCCCCCCTCTCTTTCTTTTTACAAAGAAGCTGCAAGAGATACGTGACCACGGAAACGTAGGCTTGTGCGTTGAAAAGGGGGCGGTAGTGAGGCAGTTCGGACCGAGTACAGCAGCGCCGCGGAGCGTGCAGTGAGCAAAGCAGCGGACCGACGTGACTGATCGGTATCTTCCCTGCCCGAGCACAAGCAGCAGCAACAACCACCTTCGACGACGGACGAAGCGCAGATATTCCGACCGACCCAAAGCACGCGACGAGCCAGCTTAGCAGTGATGCCAACTCAGGTCAACGTTTTGTCCCTAGATTGAACCTCCAAAAATCCCTAGATTGAATAAAAATCCCTAGCCTATAATTGTTTAATTGTTAATGCGACCATTTGAGCATTAACAAAGTCTCAGCGCAGTTCACTGTTTCGTCCATTGGTTATACATTTTGTCAGACATAAATGAAATCGTGTTAGCCACAAGTGCACCTTCTTTTTGGTTTTTTTTTTGTAGATTTACCTTACATAGAGGGCCCACAGATGGCGCCAGCTTTTACAGAGACGTGTGGTCACTGGAGAGAAAGATAGCAACGGCGCTCACGCGCAGACGACTCCCGTTTCACTGCACCGGCTTTTGAGCTGCTCCTTCAGCCTGCTTATCTTTACGCGCAAAGAACCTATGCAGCCCTTTGAAATATAAATGCAGTTGATACCAAGCTGAAAGAGCTGGCATTTTCTGCTAAGCCCCGTCAACCCATTAAGGGTTGTTGTTGTAAGGATTGTTTTAAGAGGCACACAGAAAGACGAAAATGTTTGAATTAATGAAAGGCCCCTTCTCGCCTCATAGAGAACATTCAGAAGCGGTGAAATGGCGTATCTGACCGCACAGTTATTTATTAATCATAGCCGCAATCAAAGACCTTCAAATAGTTTTGGAGCTACTAAAGATTGACGTCCCGAGAAACTGACATAACCAAAAATGTAATCTTGTTATAGTTACACAGCAATGATACAGACATAAGATTAGTAATTCCAAAATCAGCAAGTGATCCCTTACAACTTTGAATGTGTTTTTTGGTTGAACAGCACGTTTAAATCAAGTGGTCTAGTATACGTGGAGAATGCGATCAATTGTGGCACTTTTTGGTAAAGGTAAGCGGTGAGCGTAAACGTAGCGCGTTGATCCAGGCACTACAAGTCAAAATTCAACTTCGTCTTTCGTAGAGGAGCAGTCACTCGATGCGCCAGAGATGGCACGCACGTTAAACAGTTTGAAATTCACGTGGTTTCGTTTTTCCTCCCTGTGCAGCAGTCGATAATTTCGCGTTGCAGAACTGCTTTTGTTCTCTCTCGGCTCGGCAGAATACTAAAAATAAAGGAGTAGTCATTAGCATTTTCCATAGTTTTTTCTGTTCCAAGCGCAAAATAATCAGATACACTTGCCATTAAGCTGCTTAGAGTAGCAATTCTACGGCCTCTCAAAATCCCTAGATTTCACAAAAAAGACGCTAGATCCCTAAAGCAAAGAAAAAACCCCTAGATCTAGGGATAAATCCCTAGGGTTGGCATCACTGCAGCTTAGGCCTATCCTGGTGCTCACGCGAGTTTTTCAACACAGCTTCGTCCTTGTGCTAGCAGATGGCGCCAGCTCGGCAGCTGCTAGGCGAGCGGTCTACTAAAGGGACGGGGAATGGTAGCTTTTCGGAGGCCGCAGTGCTTTGACTTAGCTAAGGCGCACATGTTCGGGTCGTACTCGGTTTTTATAGGCTATATATATTTTTTTGTCTCGTATTTTATTCTCCTGATCGTTTTATTGCGTGCCAGCCTTTCGGCTCGGGCTTATTGTTTTTCTCTCGCCCTGCCTCCTCTTTTTCCCGCGTCCGAATTCGCTTTCCGATCCGTCTTACGGAGAGGGATTGCCTGCATTTTTTCCTCCCTCTCGGCGCCTTACGTCAGGCGATCAGTGTTTGGGGGGGGGCGAAGGCAGAAGGCGGCGTGCGGAAAAACGGAAGACGAAAGCAGATTGCAGCGCGCGCGAGAGAATGAAGACACACAAAAGCGAAAGCCAAGTTCAGCCCTCGCTCTATCTCGCTCCCGCATCGCGCCGTCGAGAGCGAAGGAGGCGTGTCCGCGGCGTCGTGTCCTCCTCGTCTCTGTTGCGCGGGGGGGAGAGGAGGAAGTGGTAGGGCGAAGAACGCGCAAGGAAGAGTCAGCTGTGTGTCGGGGCCCTCCCGCTCTCTCTCTCTCCTCGGGCTCCCGGTCGTCCGGCCGCCGGCCCGATCAATGGCGTCATCGGTGACGTAATCAGCGAGGAAAAGCGGGTGAGGAGGGCAGCGCGGAGCGCGCAGCGGTTTCATGGTGGCTCCACCTCGGCGCGCGTTGATGAACTGGGAGAAACTGGTTCCTCGTTTGTTTTTTTCTGTTGTTCTTTGGAGTGGGTGCGGGGGCGATAGCTTTCGTCGCGCGGAGCGGCGTCTTTGCGTTTACAACAAACGTCCGGCTTGCGGGTTTGTTGCGTACTTCAGTTCATGTTTCCTGCACAGGTTGGACTATTCGTAGCTCTACTTAGAGTAATAATGTATTACTAGACAAATATCAGACCTCTCGCATTTGTACGGCACTTCAGTGCTAGTCTTCGACATGTTTCGCCGCTTTCTTTGTGCTGTGGTTTGGTTTCCCGCTCGTATTTTAAACTTCATACTCGTTTGCTTTCGATAAACCTTTTTTAAACTTTCCAGCTACGTAAAACGGATTTTTGTTGGCACATGCACATTTCACAGTAACTGCAAAACAGGGCGTGCACAACTCGTTTCTGATATATTGCTGAAATTTATGTGAAGTGTATTGTGGATATTGATGTGTCCGTGCGCATCGAGAATATTGAGATAGCCTGTCGTTTATCTAATAGAGTCGGTCATGTGTATATTTGCATCAAGGGCGCCCACGTCGAGCTGTAAATGATGCGTTGGTGAATTACAAGTATTGACGTATTTCGGCGCGGACATCGGCATTTAATTTTTTTTATTCGCACGCCTTTGGGATAACAGTTGGGGAAAGGACATTTAGCGCGCATGTTTTTGTCCGATTTCATGACTACATCACTTCTGCTTTGCCTTTGTTTGACACTTGCTTCGGGCGCGAGGCAAGTGTTCACTTAGGTGCTCGTGACGGGTTCGCATTGAATGTTTCTCTCTCTCTCTCTCTCTCTCTGTCATAAAATTACGTACTTTTAAAGAAATAGAAAACATAGGTATCAATAATAACACTGTGCGCTCGGTCAATTGAAATACCGCAAAGCACTGGACAATTAGGCGCTCTGACTTTCAGGCAGCAGGCTAGGTGCTGAACGATGCGGATGAGTTGGCTTCCCGCAATGCATGTATGCTTTTTCAACCACGTGATCGCGTGTGGCCATTAGATGCGTGAGCGGCGCAGGAAACTCTGGGAACCTATACAGGAAATCTATCGATACGACCGGGTTTGGTTTGGCTGCTCGGGACGGGTTTGCTGTAGCTACGTAGGATTAGTTCGCTTTGGTTGCTTAGGTTATGTTTGCTTTGCCTACTCGAGACGATTTCACTTTGGCTGCTCGATACGATTTCACTTCGGCTGCTCGAGACGATGTCACTTCGGCTGCTCGAGACGATGTCACTTCGGCTGCTCGGGACGATTTCACTTCGGCAGCTCAGGACATGTTCGCTTTGGCTACTGAGCGTGAGTTCGATTCCGCCCGCATTATGTGGAGGCGATGTGGAGACTCGCCCTTGTGCGTAAATTGTGCGTAAGTAAAGAGCGCCAGGTTGTCGAAATCAGACCGCAGGTTTTCGCTGCTGCGTGATCATAGCGTCAGCGGCATTGCTTTGCGACGCAGTAGTAGTCATTAATAATTACTAATGCTAGTTAAAATTACGTCTGCCTCGCTGTGGCCAGAACTGAGCCTGTTGCTATCGTACAGGGTCCCCTCAAATGTTCCTGGGTCATAGCGTCTGTTCTTCAGAAGTATATTCTGGCACTAAAGACGCCTCTGGAGCTGTTAAAGGACTATGGACACCAAATTTTTGCTTGCGTGTTTTCTTTTTTCAAACGATGCGTTAGACATTGGTATACACGGAGCACCCCGTGGTATTCGTCTGCGACCGCTAAATAATTTATAATTGAATTTCTTCTGGACAGTGTTTTTCGGTTTCGACTGCCGAATGATGGCTGTGATGTGCAGTTGATGTTTAGGTCGCGTGAGGAGTGAAAAATCTGCTGTATAATTGTTGATCGGTCATTCAAGGTCTTGGAAGAGGCTGGCTAAAGTGCTGTAGTGAATTAGAACAACATATTGCCACCTAGCATTGCCAGGTGGCGCATAGCTGATGACGACGAAGTAGGGCTCGCGCCGTGTGGAATCTGTCGCCTTTGCTGCCCCAACTTGCGTGGCCTTGTCTGTATTCGTACTTGGTATTAAAGCCCCCTTCGTCAACAAGTACGTTACAATATCAGCGATGATATTAGTTTTTCTAGTTCATCACGTGACCTAAACACCAACTGCACGTCACAGTTCGGTTGATGAAACCGAAAGGGAAATAGCATGAGAGAGGAAAGTCAATTCTAAATTATTTAGTGGTCGTATGCGTATACCACGCGGTAATCCATGTATTCTAATGTCTAACGCGTCATTTCAAAGAAGAAAACACTTAGTAAAGTTAGGTATCTGTAGTCATTTAAGGTTCTCGGCGGTGAGAATTATCATTCTTCTAGCTCCTAAAGATTTTTTGAGGCTCGAGGGTATGGGGTGTCAAAAGCTGACCCCGTGGCCTGGAAACTTCACGCATCCGCGTTATATACCAGTTCTACAATCGCACTTTTCCGCTGTCAGCAGCTCTGTGATTTGGGATTAGGCTACTTTCAAGTGGACGTTCATTGAAGTCATTGCCAAGTTGTGCATGGTACAGGTGGCTGGTCAGAGCCGTGTACCATCAAATGCAACACGGAAACTTGAGGCCCCTGTCTAGTCGGGATTAGTATTATCTGGTTTCTTTCCCGGATCCCGTGAGTGGAACGCAGGGTGACCTACCGTTGTGGAAAAGAGGGGAGACAGCAGTTGAGCGAAAGAAAAAGGGGGGGAGAGAGAGAGAGTATAAACAGGCGGCAGCAGTACATCCATCTACCAGTTTTAAAGTGGACAGGTGAGACGACGCAGCTGTCTTTGCCTACCCTGCCCCCGTCCCAGCCCACGTTGATATTTAAAAAAAATTCTGCTTTTGCGTCGCTGAATTCTTTGTTCGCGCGGCGTTTTTGTTTCTCTGGCTTTCTGTAACGGTGCTTTTGTTTTTTTCTCCCATCCTTCATTTTTTTTCCCTCCGCAGCGTTCTTTTCTCTTATTCTTTTTCTCATTCGTCGGCATCTGCGGCCCCTTGTGCCCTGGCGCTCTGAAAAATCATGCACGTGGCAAAAATAAAGCAGGCCTTGTAATGGGCCCGGCGGAAACTCGTTTCGCGCCCTTTGGCTTCCTCGTAGCCTATTGGATGGCGGAGGCATTGCTTTCTCGCTATGCCGTCGACAAAAAGGGACTAGACATCTCCCAGGAACATAGGCATGCAGGGTGTTTCACCTAAGAGTTTACACATTTAAAAAAGAAAGGCTTTTTTGCGTTAGACGAGTGTTTTTTTCGGCATACCATTGTCTGCCGTGTAGTACATCAGAGTATTGGTTTATGGGGGTTTAACATCCCAAAGCGACTCAGGCTATGGGGGACGCCGCAGTGAAGGGTCCGGAAATTCCGACGACCACCTGGGGCTCTACGAAGCGTGGCTACGGCCTCTTATCTGTTTTTTTCAGCCAGCGTCCGCTTCGGCGGACACGGTTGTTGCTGCGACGCGCGTCTTTTCTTTCCTTTTTCTCTTTCCTCTGAGCCGAACACCATAACCACTGAGCCATCGCGGCGACTGTGTACATCACAATGGAGCTAAGACATGCTAACTAGCACGCTGGTTAACTAATATCAAATGTTTTATCAAACGTTTTAACTACTACGGTTAAACTGCTTAATTTCAAAGAGGCATGTATGAAATACTCAAATTTGGCAAGCTGCTGTTATTTTCCGAACTGATGCATTCTGGTTCTGAGGCAACACGGCATAGCTTGCCAAAATGTTCACTGAACTGAAAGCTGCAGTGGGCGGAAACTGGCTCAACTAAAACTCATTTGCGTTGGCTGCAATGAAGTTCGTTGAACTGAAAGGTTCGTTATAGCGACACTTCCCTGTATAATTTCTTATTTTTTTTTTACCTGTGTTCGTGGGGAGGGAAAGGAAAAACCACGTGACTCTCATTTCCTTCCTGCGTACTGCACAGTTGCTGCTTCCCGCCCCCACCCCCTTCCCCCTGAATAAAAAAGAATAGACGCGGTGCCGAGACGGATATTGACCCTGGCAATAACACCGGCGTCGAGTAGCGATCGTCTCCTGATGCGTCGGCAGCAAATCAATCACGTGCGCGAGGCAGCCAATATACGAATTGCCCGCCCTCGAGGCAATCGATGTGCTTGTGGGGCGTCATTCTCGCGGCCTAGAATCGGTGGCTTCTGCCGAGCGCGCTTGTGTGTTGAACCGGTTTGACCGACTTGCCACCGCCTCCGGATGCCTTCGGTACGGGAGGGACTGCAAAAAATAAACAAAACTTATTCGGCGTCAAATTAAGTGCGGAGGTAGTCTTGGACCTGCGCCTACTGTCAGGCCTAGTTGATACCCTATGTTGGGCCGATCCCAGCCAACACACACCAAGTTTCGGTGTGAGCGGGGATTGGACGATGACGGAGCACTGGAGAAGGCAGTGTTCTAAGCTCGCGTAGGGATGGGGGTAGTTGGAATATTTGATTGCAGCTCAGGACACTTCTTGGCTGAGGGTATTCTGACGCACCTCAGTAAATAGGCGCGGACAGCGTTGGTAGGGATATTATAGGTTGTGTGCTTATCTCTCAAAGAAAGAGAATAGAAAGAAAGGAAAATGACGAAACAGAAAGTGTGTGTGTGTGTGTGTGTGTGTGTGTGTGTGTGTGTGTGTGTGTGTGTGTGTGTGTGTGTGTGTGTGTGCGTGCGTGCGTGCGTGCGTGCGTGCGCGCGCGGTGAGATCGCTCGGAAGGTTTGGCATGCCGCATGTACTGTATTGAAAATTTTGTACGGGTAATTCAGTAATCCTGCGCCCTAAACTTGGATCTGATGTGGGAGGAATGTCCAGCTTGCTGTTTTCTGTCAGTAATCGGTAGTTTTGTTCTGTCAAAAACTTCGACAATCTGTCGAGGTGCAGCGTGCATCTTGTGATATATTCATTAGTGTCGCGCACCGAGATGCTAAGTCAGATTTTTTAAACCCGCAATTTGGACCTCGAAACAGGAAAGCCATGGTTGTCCGTCTCGCGCAGGAATTTAGACCAGAGGAGATCTGGCTTATCATCAAGGTAGGAAAAGCGCTGTGCATAGCGGTTAACCCGCTTTGCATCAGTCGTGGGGGTGGTCTTCTATCGACCTCAATTGTGCAGCCCATCTGTCCGTGCGTTACGCGATTGGCCGCCATTTGACGATTGACCGTACGGGACATCCACGTTATTTGGCAGTTTTGTGCCGGCGACCTTGGATAATTCGGCCTTCTCAGCGCATTTTTAGTCGCGCAGCAAAGCACTGCCTCTAAAGCCACACGAAGGTAAGGAAAGATACATGAAGACAAAGACAGCGCTTGGCTCGTCATGCACATCTGAAATAAATTTGGTTTTTGAGGAAAGGAAATGCCGCAGTATCTGTCTCACGTATTTCGGTGGACACCTGAACCGCGCCGTAAGGGTAGGGAGGAAGGCTGGAGTGAAAGAAGAAAGAGAGGAAGGGGTGCCGTAGTGGAGGTCTTCTTTCGTCGTGTGTGCACGCTTATGCGCGACGGTTTTCTGCCCAAGCGCGAACCGTCCGTAAAATGAGTCCGCTGATTTCACGTTGCACCGTCCCCCCCACCTTCCCTCTTCCACTCTTTCTGTGCCAATTTTCTCCGACCAACCACTGGGAAGAGCGGGAGCAAAGGATGTTGATGACGATTGGCGTGCGAGGCACGACGGTCGACCGAGTGTGCCGGAAGGGGGGGGGGGGGTTCGGGAGCGCGTTGCCATGGCGACGGAGAGGGGAGGGAAAGAAAAGCAAGACAAAAAAGAAAAGGAGCGGGGAGGAGGAGGCAGGAGTGGTGGTAAAGGAGCCGAGAGAGGGAATAAATGGGGAGTTGAGGAAACGGCGAGGACTCCAGCCACCCGCACTGCTCCTCCCTCGCCCGGTAGTTGGCGAGTTCCGTGCATAGGCGGTGTAGTGTATGCGCGCGGGTCCGCTCCCGTCAGGTGGAAGCGTTGCGCTGAGCGACCGTTTCGTATTTGACAGCGTCGTTTAGAACGGTAGCCCCGCGATAGATGACGTCGGCGTCGTAAGATGTCGTAACCGGAAACTTTCGCTATGATGATATCATCGTTATTGCTTTGGTCTAGAGGAGAACAAAAATATCTGGGTGTGGGTATTTTTGCAGTTGGAGGATTTCGGTGCGGATGGCAGTGTTGCTTCCTAGCCCTGTGGGAAAGAGGAAATTCTGAGTTTTCTTCTTTTTGTATTTTAATGCTGAAATGCTTGCTGCAGCGATTTTGAGACTGCTACTGTCAGGTTTTGCAATGAGTGGAGAGTTTCTTGCTGTAAGCGAATGGATTTTGGAGACTTCCATGAATGGCCAGCTGCTCTGGAAGAATACTTCATGCGAGTGACTGATGCTGTCATACAGAAAGAATTCAGATGTCCAAGCTCAGGTTGTATTTAGCTTGCTAAGAGAAGGCAGGTTTGGAGACTTTAAATGTTTTTGTTATGACAATCTGGACTGTGTAATTAGCATGTCAAAAGTAATTGAAAAAGTAGGAATTTTTGGACTATGGGAAGATCTTCTAGCACAATTATGCAGTATTTGTGTAACACTAGTTTTATGAAGATGACAAAGGGCATGTCAACTAGGCTTCAAATACACCTGTGTAAGCTATGTTCCATATGTAGGCATCTACTCACCATTGTTTACATTTTCTTGGACTCATGTTTTTTCTATTTTTTTTTTCATAGTTCTAGGATGTCCTGTGTTCTTGATGAAGGCATTTTCACTGCTAGAAGCATGTGCTGTTGGCTGGGGCAGTGACATGCTTCTTGTTGCTGGGGGCCTGATTATACAGAACCTGCAGCCACCTTGTAAAATTTTGTGCATAGGATTTACCGTCATTTCAGCTTGGAATTAAATCACGACAACTCAAGTCTACACAAAAGGAAAATGGAAGTTGCTTGCAGTAGTTGCTGCTAGTGCTACACCGCACCATGTTCATGAAGGAAGCTGCATGTGCTAATTATCCGTGCAGCTACAACAGATTTTGCCTGCAAGAATTCCAGCTGTGCCCTCCTTTCTTTAAAGCAGCAGATCCACAACTCCAGGGAAAGGAAAAGAAAAAAGGAAATATTATTATATTTAAGCAGTGTGGTTAGAGCACAGTTGTAAATACCAGCTGGTCAAGGTGACAACCCTTGCTGAAAACTGTTTTTGCTGCGCATATATTTGTATTTGTGCTGTAGTGAATTAGTTGGCGAATCTCATTTTGCCGTTATTTTCATGACGCAATCAGAGTTGTGGAGGTTACGAGCAGCTGTACTTTTTACTTGCATAGCAACTGGGATTGGAAATGGAGGTCTGTAAGCTGCAATTTCTTTTATGGCGATTGTTTACTAAAAATTACTGAGCAGTTCACAACCAGTGAAGCATCAGATGCGATTTACGGGAATTGTTGTTGAAAGTTGTTATTCAATTCGTGCAAAGTTATCCTTCCAGTATGTGTTGCATTTAACTTTTCATAACATTTGTAGGGATGTGCTACATAGAATGCATTAAAGTTGTGTTTTTAACCGCACTGTGACCACAGACTTCATGCTCGTCTTAATTTTACTACAAGCTTAACGCAGTGGTAAGTAGTTGCTGAAACCTGCCTTCCGTCTCATTCCCTCTCTGCAGCCAAGCATGCAGACTTCTTCGACGCTGGCGTGATGGAGGAGCTGAAACATCGGTTGGCCGACGTCAGTGCCCCGGAGTCGCCGACGGAACCGCACTCCTGGAATGGGTCCACCGTCACCTTCCACGGAACGGTCAGTGCCTGTTATGTTTGATGCACACTGAAAAAGGTGCTGCAGTGAATTTTGCTTCGGGCTGTGTGTCACAAAACAACCTGTATACGATGCAACTGATGTGTCAGTTGTGCTCAAGGGCGTTCACCTACCTGTTTGTAAAGCACAGAAGAAAATCACCAAGAAGCCATCGAAAGATGCTGCGAATGCTAGCGCTGGATGTATGTTTTCTTAATGTTTGCTTGCAACCTGTCTGCGATCATACCAGACAGGCAGCAGGCTTAGTTGTGCCAGTCAGTGATAGAGGCCACCAGCAGTCAATCTGTGCTGCCATTTCGCATGTCAGAAAACCGTTTGGTGTTGATGTCATGAAGCTAGCTTCATAATAACGGAGTAATTACTCATTGGCGTCCACCCAATATTTGGTCAAGCTAGCTTCAGGGCAGCAGAATTCTGCCCAATGTCTTACTAACAGCTGGTGCTGCTAAGAAAACACCCCTACTGGCTGTGTTAGTACTTGTAGTGAAGTTACAGTAGCTTGTATTCTTCTTCTGGCATGCTGGCTTAAATGTACTGGTCTACAGACCAGCACGTTGGGCTTTTAATAAATCCAGTAAAACTGAGTCAACTAGGTTGTTCCAGTATGCGGAATAATACATGAAACTTGACGTGTGATAAGTTCAAAAACTGTGTCAAACTGTTTGGTACGAGGGCAATGCAAGCAACCAGCTTGCAGGCACATTTCTTATGAAGGGAGTGCAATGTGTAGAAAGCAGAGGGGATAGTTTACAATTCCACTTTTTGGAAGCTGGGGGGCACTGCCTTTTAACAGTCAGGTCAAGTGCAGAGTATAGTGTTTTGAAGTGGGACAGAGAGCAGTAGGTGTAATAGTGGAACTCTCCCGTGAATAAGGGGCATGGTTTGTGTGGGGGTGGGACCAATTGTTATATTTGTTAGCAGCGTAGCTGCCCCAGGCCTGATAGCAGGGGTGGCCAGGGCAGCTGGTATGTAATGGCTGTAGAGATTTTATAGAATGGAATTAGTTTACTTTCTTCTTCACTGCTTTATTGCTACCCCCTCTGCCCTTCTACCAGACTTGCCCAAGCCTGCAGTGACACTCTGGAAGAATCTCTTACAGTAGAGACATTTGAACCTGTTCATCTTTTTAGGCACTCTGGTTTTGTAGCGCAGGAACTTGAAATCACAGTGAGAACCCCCTTATGAACACAGTAACACGAATCACCTTTGCAGGTTGAAGTGTTCGAAACCTGGTTTGTCCCCGTAAGGGCGGAGCGGGTTGTGCGGAGCCTCCTCCAAGCGCATACCTCTGAGGAAGCCGGGCGCAGGGCCGGGGCACGCTCGTACCCATTTTTACCGGTGGGTGTCCGGCAGTGGGTTTCGAACCAGCCACCTCCCACAGCCGAAGCGGACACCCCCAACTACTACGCCACGACCACTAGGAAATAGTTTACTTTCTCAAACATTGCCTTTTGTCTACCCCTTCTGCTTGTACTGTGAGATGTGATTCTCTCAAAGTCAATTTTTACTTGCACTGTTTTCACGTCATCAAAGGAGCACAAGTCTGCCTTTAGAGTACCTATCCAGCTTGATGCATTAAGTCTCACTTACGACACATTGCATGATACTTGATGACGAACCAGATGCTTAAATGAGTAAGAAAGCAGGTTTTGAGCTGATGATCATGCAGCAGAGTTTAACTGTCATAACTACCATTGCCATAGCAATGTATGAATCAGAAGAGGGCAACGGTGCAGTTTGACGTATTCATTGTGTCAACCTGTACAAAAATGCCATTGTGTAGAATGCAGCCATCTTTATCAGTGAAGAGCTGCAAAGTACAGTGATGTTAGAGTTGGTGATTGGATGTGTGTTTTACTTCTTGCAGGTTGTGGCGAGAAGGAAAGAGAACACAGGGAAGGTGAAAGTGCTCCTTCACTGGGTTCCTGAGCATGTGTGAGTTGCAGCGACCTTTCTGTTATTGTTCATTTCTGTACACGCAGTTTAGTTGCTTGTGGACGTGTAAGTTTCCAAGGAGTTTCTGTCATTTGCATTTTGCCTTGTGGCCTGAAGCTTAAAAACACAATTTCCAGGCTCTAATAGATAGGAGATTGCTTTCCAAGTATGAAATGGAAGGTGAGGTTTCACATGCTTATAATACATGTTAGATTAAAAAATAGTGCATTTTTTCAACCCTGTGCTTTCCACAATAAGGCACCCTTTACTTGGGTTTAATAACTGAACTTTTCTGTGGGAACTTGGGTGCGTACTTTTATAACTAATATTGGATATGATGAACGAATTTTCGTGGAAAATGTGACTTCGTTATAACGATGTTTGTCTGTAGTTCCATAACACTGTTTTATTGTAAATTTCATGCTTAGGTGGAATTTGGAAAGAAACTAAAACAAAATGTGTAGCGCTGCTTCTGCATGCCTTGTGTTACTGTTTTCTTTTGAGCTGTGAATTTGGAAATTCTTTTCATCCTAGCCTGCCTGACAGCTGGGTGTCGGAGAACCAGAGCACGGAAAAGGTGGTCGCCCTGTCATCCCTGTCTGCCGATGACCTGCACGTACTGAACCTCTGGCCCAAGGACCTGCCCTCTCCATGCCAGGAGTCGTCATGTCAGGGGTCGCCCTCTGCTGGAGGTCGCCGGCGCAAGCGGAAGTGATGCCGAGGTCACTCTCATTTCTCAGGGTCGCAATGAAAACGCAACACTGCCACCACGCTTTCACAGTATCGCCACCTGTTGTCAGTGAGTGGCAACAGCTATGTCTCCCCCCACTTCCCTCCTGCAAACACAATGTACATGGACTTGGACATGAACTGCACCATATTAGGAGTGTAATTTATTTGCAAGTTTCGTCTTACGTGTTTTCCGTGTTTGGCTGGCTCTGCTACTCGCCGTTCGCAGCAACACGAGATTCCCACTGCCTTTGACAACATATGCCAGCATCTCAAGGACTACGAAAACACGGGGCACAGAGACACTGGATTCCAGCCGCTGTCCGGTCACAACTACTGACGCCGTGTGCCGTCACTCAGTGTAAATGCCACATCCTTATCAGCTTCATCTCAACAGTATCATCTGCAAGGGACAGTGGTTGAAAAGGAATGGGCCTTGATTCTGTCACTGATGGAAAAAAAGCACGACACCTCGTGGTGGATCATTCCACAGCAACGGACTTTGCGCTTTCTCGACAAACCCAACACTTGGGTGCTGTGTGGTTCTCGACATTGACAACGTTGACGGCATGTCGACCGCTGCCAGAACAACTGCCGTCTTTGGTCGACGAACCGCGACGATGGCTCACGACAGTCACTGCCCACGGAGGAGATGAAGAGAGGAAGAACCGAAAGTCTCCGGTAACCAACACTATGCAGGTGCTTGTCAGCCAGGCGCTGTGCTTGAGGTTTCAACGTCTTTTGTTTGTTTCTTGCTCTTTGTCTTGTCCCCACCCTTTGGCATTGATGACGAATGATGTTTTTTGTGTTTGCTTGTTGTGCCACCTTGAGTAGCGTCCTCAACTGTGTCCGCTTGAAAAAGTACTTTCCTGCCTAGCTACAATAAGGTGGAATGTGCATGCACCAAACTGTCAATGTGCAGGTCCTTGGTAAGAAAATTTTTCCCCTGCTGCAATGCAATCTGCTGGGTCACAGAGCAACTAAATTAATATAATCTGACTCTAGTGGAGGCCCATATTTTGCAGCTTTGTTAGCTCTGCTATAGCTCTCTTATCAATGTGCGCATTTGGCTAGCTTGCTTTCAGGAGTGCTTATCCACTCTCTTACAAAGCCAAGCATGTCATGCGCTGTCAGTTCGAAATATTTGAAGGATAGTTGACTTGGCAATGGATTGTAGAAAATTTTTCACCGTTAATTAACACCTCAGCACGGCTGTAGTTTCCATCCCAAATGAAAATGTTTGGTGTGTGCACTCTAGCCTTTTGTTATAGTTACCGCTCAAAATAATGAATTTCGGAATTGATTGTCTCAAGGGAAAACAATGAGAAAGCAAGTTGTTTCGCCTTCATTCATTTGGTGAGCTTTCACTCCTAATCAACAGCAGTTGGCTCTGCACAGGGAATTCCATCTATGGGAGAAGCCGTGCCCCTTCTTTGTGGTGGTTGTCGCATTTGTGGTGCATATTTCTGGCTCTTAAAAGTGAAGCCTTGACACTTATGTCTTCCCTTCCTTGTAATGAAACTGTACTGGTACAGTGCTGTGGAGGCAAACGCTGAACTACTGCCATATTTGATGCTTTACACTTATGCAAGTCGATTCCAGTGAACCGCAGAGGAGCGCTGTGTTTTATGTATGCAGATCGTGCATATGCAATTTTCGAGTGTGATGAACTTTGGGGTGGGATTAGTATCCCTTTTTTTTTTTCCTTATCTAGAACCTCCATCGTGTGGGACTTGACGAATGGCCTCAGGCCTGTTGGGCGTGTACTGCATGTTTTAGCGAAGTCTTTCAAATGTATTTAGTAGACGTGCGTTTTTGCGATTGCAGCTACTAAACAGGTTAACTAAGTTGCGATTAGGCGCTTGGCTTTGATTAGATTCGTAGGCGTGGTTTTTAGTGCAGCGGAATCTTTCTTGACTAGAACGTGAGGTTAAATTATGGACAGTCGACTGTAGAATTTGTCATCTCTAATCTTCTAGGCATCTTTAATTACAGCAGGCACTTAAATGTGATAGTTAAAAAGCTATCTATTATAACTAAGTTGATCAGCTTGCTAATTAGCATGATTCGTCAATTTTTGTATGCCTGCCACCGCTGATTCTATTATGCCTGAAAACCAACCCTCACACTTCAAGAAGTCTGTTTCTAAATATTGAAGAAAGCTTTACTGATACACCCAGGATATGAATGGAATGTATAGGAGCCAATGGTAATTCAATCTGGTCTTATTGACAATAACTTTGGCTGCAAAGGCATTGGAAATGTTTAGAAATTTTAAGCAAGAAGCTAAGGCTGAGGTTTTGGCTTTCTTTTTTTTCACTGAAATGCACCTTCTACTGGAGTTTTCAAGTTATTTGAGTGTAGCATAAGTTGTTGTTTATGGGTACTTTAATCTTCTTGCATGTAAGAAACCTGATGTGTTCACTGCCTTGTCGTCACCTTTGCAAAGTTTTCTTGGGTTGACACTAAGTAGCAGGCTGGCTTTAGTACAACCTGAGGTCTCCATCACCCAGTTTGCTCACTGTCATGATATGCACTGCAGAGTTCAACTATGAGGAGCAAATTCTAAAGTGCCACTTTGGAGGTGAAGATTAAAAATATGGCTAGCCAGTGTTGGTGGCTCACATCTACTTAGAACGCCACTTCAAAATGAACTTGTGGCTGTTAATTACCAGGAACAATCAACAATTGTTTACGTTAAGCATCCTCTGCTGCTTTCCTGACTTTCTTTGCCTCGTTCAGCTAGAAGCAAAAACTGTAATCATGCCATTTTTTTTAGTAATTGCCACTGGCTCACGCAGACAACTCTAAAAGAATGTGACAAGCACTGCCATAGTGTGTGTGTAATATGTTAAGATTGTGGTTTAGACGTGGGCAGAAAGAGTTGAGCTTTTGTGATCTCAGTTGTGTGTATGCAGTTTGCTGCACTGATTTGCTTTGGGACGTTAAATCCCAATAGCCTAACCTAAGCAGTTTGCTCCAATGTGAGCGACTTGTACTATGGAGGAGGGTCGAGGTTTGTAACATAATGCCAGTGGTTCTGAGGGAACTGCAAATCACAGTCGAGCCAACTGTTGGTCATATTTGCCTGGAGCTGGGGCTTCGATGTGTTTAAATTTAAGAATTAATGTCAATGAGGCACCTTTCGATATGTAGTAGCTGTTGTAATGGTTTCAGAGTGTCTATTCGAGCTTTTGCCTGAGCTATTTATGTTTAGGTCCTTTGTTCACTTCGGTTCTCTCGCTAAAAAGGAGCACCCATAGAAACAAATCTTGATGCTTTGGTTCAAGTATTTCTCAGATTATAGGATATTGGTGGTATGCTCACAAATTTGAGTCCCTCTGCAGACAGCTTTAAGAGGTTTTTATTAAACAGACACTGAGAAGAACTGCATGCAGTTTTTGTTCTTAACAAAAATTTAATTGTTCAGCCTTTTGGGGTTGTGCTGGCATTTATTGAGCAGCAAAGTCCATAATTTGCTGCTGAGAAGGTCAGGGATGAAAGTGGAACGTTTTTTCTGCCATTTGATTAAAACTCGTTATTGTTGTTGATGTCAAGAAAAATATGGAGTCCATGATCACTATTGGGACATGGACGGCAATGTGGTCTAGGTGCAAAGAATTAAGTACTTGACATCACTGCGGATTGCTTGTGAAAATGGCCTGTGCCAGCAATGACTGCTTTTCTAGCTAAAGAAAAAAATTGTTTTTAATGAAAGCCTCTTGAACATCAGGACACGATCTCTCGATACAAGCCAACTTGAATTAGTTCTTAGTTATCCCTTTAATGCTTCGCTGATTATCTTTTTAATGCTAGCGCTTCTTTAGGTGCAGAACTTTGTTTTGCCCATTAAAAGCAGCTCTTGTGATTTACGGTTCCCTCAGCAAGCTTCCTGAACCCAATAGCAAATGGGATGCAATTTTTTTCTCGTCCATATGTTTTTTTTTTATTGAGCACATCGTTCGGACACGGCAAGCTATTTTATAGGACCACGTGCCTTTTATGTCACTATCTCTGAATGGACGACTGACACGAAATGATCGTTGCCTGTTCCATGATGTACCTGTCACTAAGCAGATGATTTGGTCATGATTTTGATGGCCTTATAAGACGGTCATTGACTGTAAGCCGCCGCTATGGCTCAGTGGTTATGGCACTCAGCTGCTGACCCAAAAGACGCAATTTCGATCCTGGCCGCGGCGGCTGAATTTCGATGGAGGCAAAATTTTAGAGGCCCGTGTACTGTGCGGTGTCAGTGCGCGTTGAAGAACCTCAGATGGTCGAAATTTCCGGAGCCCTTCACTACGGCGTCCCTCATAGCCTGAGTCGCTTTGGGACATTAAACTCCCATAAACCACAAACCAAACCAAACTGTGTACATTTTTGATAGCGTTTGCATTTACATACACCTGGCTAAAAGAAATCTAATTGTCTCCCTAAATGAAATGAACAAATTATTTTGAAGCAAGTTGGAATTGCGACTTCATTTAACAATCATGCTTTCAAGCTTTCTGCTCTGGACAGTTGGAAAAGTATACTAATGCAGAGAAGACTCATGATGTCAGCTTTCTGGAGCACCACTGTTCAATGATCCGCTAAATTTCTGCTGCCATCTTCAAAAAAGGAAGCATAAAGTTTTAAAAGTACCGAATTCGTAGAATCTGTAACACAAACGAGCACATTATTTGCGGATGTCTTATGAAGGTCTAATGTATTTCTTACAAGATGGCCATATCAGTTGCTTTTTTGGCAGGTGCTCATGTGAACTGGCTTGTGAAAGAAATCGTTTGAGCATTTTCTCCCATCACTGTGAGGCAGGAAGTTTTGGGAGCTGCATGACTGATTATCGAGATCCAGATTGCAACCCTGGTGCTTTGACACATCAGATGTGCTTAGCATAGGCTCGTTCATTGAAAAGGCTGTCAATGAAAAGGCAGGTTGATGCACACGTGACCTATGATAAGTGATCTTCAGAGTGTAGAACGTCAGTCTGACATGTAGCTGGCATTTCCATTTCTGCCAGATTTGAAATGATCAACTAATAACTGAAATTACCATGGCAGTACGGTTTCGGCTGTTAAACAGTGGTTTCAGTGGCAAGATGGCAACCAAAAGCAAACCTTGTTTTCGCTTGCCATGTTGCTATGATAACGTAAAGGCAGCATGGGAGACTTTCGCGTTGTTGCCATAAAAAACATGACGGTCTTTGATGCTGCTTTTTGCATGATTTATAAGCCGCTGTCATGTGTCAGACTCGATGCTGGAAAAAGCTGTATGGCGTGGTTTAAGAGATTATCAACGAGAAAAGTGGTCTTTGGGAAGCGAGATGCAAACATTTTGGCTGCTGTTGTGAAGGGTGGCTGACCCTCTACTGGTATGTTGCAGTTTGCGCAGTGTCGTGTTTCGAATAGCGTAGTAAGCGACTGCCATGCCGCGAGATGCTGCAAGGAGCTGTTTTCCAGTTTTCGCATCAGCGCTTTCTGTAGACACCCATCAGCGACATTCATTTTTCACAGCATTAATCGCATCTGCATGCCATCAGACATTGCTGCCGTCGCTACGGCCCTCATCATCACAGCTTTATTTATTCCACTCGCTGCGTGTAACCTTTGACCTCTGACCCATCACTACCTACGGCGCATGGCAGTGCAGCTTGGTGTGAGTTAATGAGCGGGCATCGCTCTGCATGGCAGACGGCAGCATTACAAACGCGTGTTACAAAGTCTGAGAACTGTGCTAGGCAGAGAGTTACCAGAGATAGTGACATGTCACATTGCTATGCTGTATCATACCGAGGAATATATCAACTTTCATAGCTGAGCTTGTAATGAGTCGTATTGTATACCATCTGTGTACATTGGTGAGCTGTGTCCGTTTACAATTGCAGAACTACTGCCTGTGCTGTGAAAACTTTGTTCTACTGTAGAGAACTAACCGTATGCGTGCTCCCATCAGCCTCTTTGAGAGACAAAATGCTTGATCCTTGGTCAGAGACAGGCAAATTTTATGCGCTTACAGAATGACGCATTAGGTCTGGAAAAGACACTCCATTGTTTAATCCGGCTGTTGATGTAAAAGCAATTACATCAGATGTCAATCTTCACAGCTGCAAATTTTGTTAGGTGATCTGGTGACATCGCACTGAACTTGTGGCATGCGTTAAATCACAATTGAAAGGAAGGGACAATAGGGGATATTCAAAATTCCGCAAGTGCGCTTTCCCGCATAACAATGTTGCCCCCAACAAGATGGCGGACCATGCGTTTCTAGCTGAAACAAAGCAAGAAAGACTGGTTTTTTGTTTGATTGTTCCAAAATACGTTTCTCACATTCTATCCACACCTTTAGCGCCTGTCCTGAAGCCCATGTAGTTCCTTTATAGCGAAGTCGGCCATCTTGTTAGGGGCAACATTGTTATGCGGGAAAGCGCACTTGCGGAATTTTGAATATCCCCTATTAACAATGCGAAAAAACAAGTTTTTTACATTGCATGCTCGCTTTACATGTGTGCAAGCAAAGCATGCCATTCGTTGGTATGCTTTCAACAGCTGTGCCCTGTTGTGAAAGGTAGATGGACGTGCGCACGTGGCCCGTGTATAATAGTACCCCACGAGTTGCTTGGACTCCCAATTGTACATCTTCCATCTTCGTGACCAAGTCTCCCGCTCTACCAGCCAACACGTTCAACACTGCCATTGTAAAGAGAGTGAACACCATGTTTTTAAAAGAAACTGTTACATAAAGGTTATATACTATGCGAGATGAAGATATATACAAGGCTTGTTAGGCATGGCGGCTAGCATGTCTAGCAGAAACTATACTATATGCGACCAAGCCCACGACAGGGGTGTACGTCATGCTTAGTGTATGTCATATAGGGATAATATCCTGGTGTTCCTTGTTTTATGAACTTTGTGTTCCCTGTAAAGAGTCGTGACGGTTGGCCTGAACGTCACCGCGTCTTGATTGCATGCGTTCGTATTATGCGCACGCCAACTATATCTGCAACTGTATGGCGGCTTCTAACCTCTGAGTGTGTGACATTGAGTGGATGCTTGGCATTTCACGGTAGCTGGAACTCAAATGCACTGCTATAAGGGTTGAGCAATGATACTCCTATAGTCTCGCTCTGTTGACATCATAGACGAATGCATACTGGTAGCAGCTTCTGGTGTAGGGTAAGGCGGAGACAGCTGCTGAGAGTCGTTCCAAATGCATGCAAAAGGGCTGCGAGCGTTTCTTGAACGGACAGTGTTGTTCCTTGTCATTCCTGCTGCAGTTTTCTCTGTTCGTAAATCAGTATTGTGCTGGTGGTAACTTTGAGAGTACAGGTGTTGTCTGGTTTCCAAAGGCACAGTTGCTACGAATGGCCATTTCACTGCAGAGCTATTTAATCGCACCAGTTGCAGAACTGCCCACAGAGCCCGCATTTAAAATTGATGCGGTGATTCACTCAAAATAGAGCAGCTTGCAGATTGTTGCGCCACCTGTGTTTTGCCATAGGCACTGCAGTACCACCCATGGCGATAGGTGGCGCTAGAGTCTTCAGAAATACAATGGCTGCCACAATAGCAGCGTATGTATGCCTCTGTTGTGCAAATCTGCTAGCTTTTTGACTTCAATTTGTGTTAAAAATAAAAAATTTGACTGCACCAAGACAGGTACAATAGAATTTTTTTCTAAAATGGTACTTGTTGAATTGAGGTTGAAATCTTGTGGGGAAATTTGTGGGAAGATAAGACTAAATGGTTAAGGAGGTGTAGAAATATATCAAAGGGCCAGAAAAGGCAATGTTAAAAAGTTATACTGGTTGGCAATGTGGCAGCGTCAGGCACTCCAAACTGAAAGGGAGCTGGGTAGTATACATTTTTCTATTAGCTTTAGACGAGAGTTATGAGCGGATGATTGTTGTTTGATCACTAGGGGCAAATGAAAGGGAAATGGTTCACAAAACTTATCGTCACGGTTCGTGGTCATTGCCAGGCTGACTACTGTTGGCACTCTACTCTAAACGTGAAGCTCCTGAACGACATATAGTCAGCTATATATAATTGAAGCTATCACACAAATTTCGGCATTTTAAGCAACTGGTGTGGTTATGTAGCTCTAGTTATTGTATCATGTTGAAGGATTAAGTCAGGTTTATCTTGGTAGAAACGCAAGGACCTGTGAGTTGTCATAAAATATTTGAATTTGGTCATGTCTTTCTCGCTAGCTGTAACGTTTACTGGTCTACTTTTCAATATTTTCAAGCAAGGCAAACCTCAACATCCGACAATGCTTCTGTTGTGGCGATTGCGGTGGTTATTCATTTCTTCATTTGGTTTGGCATTCCTGAAGTTTTCAGTGGCTTCGAATTTCCGCGGGACAGTTCTTTTTTGCTAATGATTGGCATAACTTATTAAGAACATTAACTTTGCACATCTGCTACTATATTTTCATGTTGGCTGCAGTCGTCTTAGCTGCTTGAACGCTGCGTGCACTCACAAAGCTGACAAGGCTGAATAAAATTCTTTTTGCTGACAAACAGCCCAGACTAACACAATCTCTTAACACTCAAAATGATAGCAATGCTTTTGCATGTGAGTTAGTTAATTTTTTTTAGGTTTCGAAAACGTGCAATTCCAAGATGCCAGTCTAGTGCTATGGGCTTGGAAACACTGCTAACCAATTCGCCATACTAAGAGACTGCCCCTAAATCGCCACAAGAGGCTCCGCTGACATAGTAACAATCGTCTGCTTTCAGTGTTGTCGTCTGCTTCATTGTGTTGAAACGGCCACAATTAGCTGCTTCAATTCTTCCCTTGCTTGTCTCGTAGGCGCATGTTTTTTCAATTGTTCCCGAAATCCACGAAGTCTGGCTGGTCAAGTGTTTGAGTGTGTGTAGACGCTTGCACGTGCATTGCACAGCGTTGTATTTGTGCACATTGTGTCGACAAGTGCATTAGTTGGTTGCATGGATTGAATTTGCATGGCACTGCGTTTTTCATTGCTATTCTCACTCTCTGCCAAGCATTATAGCTCGAGTGTGTTTCTAAAAGTTATCATTTAGCGACAATTTGCGTGCTCGACAGTTTCCACCATTGGGTTTGTTTTCGGTCCTAGTCAT
Source organism: Amblyomma mixtum (assembly GCF_055824585.1). Lineage (NCBI taxonomy): Eukaryota > Metazoa > Arthropoda > Arachnida > Ixodida > Ixodidae > Amblyomma > Amblyomma mixtum. The sequence goes on along the minus strand of NC_143020.1, from coordinate 113,219,918 downwards.
ATTTGCAGATAATGTAATGTTACTGCAAGCAAGTCTTGGAGTAATGTCGCACTTGCTCTTATGAAACTTGCGTCAGGATAGGTTGGCATTGTTTTTGGCTCCTTGCGTTTCTTTTTGTTAGTTGTTTGACCCCCGTGGCGAGACCTTTGCGGAGGAAAGAAAAATAGAGAAGCTCAATTTTCACTGTTTTACACCGTAGCGATGCCAAATCCGGGGTTGTTTTTATATCGGGTAGTTCTGGTGGCCGTTTATTTCTTCAGGCGAAAACACTGACTCAAGTTGGTGGCGGGAGACTTGTTAACTATAACACTCGTTTCTCTTGTGGTGACGTTCACGTTCACGTTGTGTGCTTATGTGGAAACGTTTGCATCTTGGAACCGTCTGTGTCTTCTGTAATCTAGTTTTTTCTTGTTCTTTAGTGGCGCTTATAAAGAGAAGAATTACATCCCTAAATTTGATTGCTAAGCTTTGTTTAGAAATTCTTACCATCAGTTACAGCAGTGCACCATCCTTGTAAAGTTAGCTCCAAAATTCTTTGCTCGAAATCTAATTTGTGCATCGGGTGAAGTGTAGTACGTAATACTGTTCCGCGGGCCTACACAAAATGAAATATTTACAATACAGGTGTGAAATTTCCATAATTTAGAGTGAGCGCACTTTGAATCTGGCGTACAGATGCATTGGGTCCATCTGCTTGGTGCACTAGAACCAAGTTTTCATACGCCATAGCGCTTTCTACACTTCTTTCAAATAGCTTGCCTTACCTGAGAACTCTTGAGCGCCTGTTTTTTTACCCCCTTTCTTGTTTTCGTTGTGTTGGTATAGTTGTGCTTTTGTATGCTAACCACGTGACGTGGAAGCAGTCGGCTATGATCTCGCAAACCGGAGCAGGCGGTCAGTTATGGTGTCTTGCTGTCAGCTTTCGGATCTCCCTTCACGCCATGTTGGACGTGGAGCAGTGTTTTCTTTGATTTATGTTGGTTTAGTCTGAAAGCCGATGGGGAAGAATATGTGTACTGAGGCGGTCTTCAACAGTTTGTTTCAGCGAGGAAAAGAAAAAAAAAACTATGTATGTATAGCTCTTCACTGCCATTTGTTGAGTACATGCGGATGTGAGCACTTGCTTTGTAGACCGCCAAATTGTGCGCAGAGAACGGAGTGGTTGTGTGGCCAATACTTTGACTGGATTCCTTTTTGTGTTTCTGAGTGCTGTGGAGTGTTTGAGAGACATTTGAGAATCGCTGCAGCTGGCACGAGTGGTCCGATTGTGTTGGCTTGCCTTGGAATGGAATTTTATTGTTTGTTTTCGGTTATAGGGAACAGATATTTTTATGCTCTGCTTTTCTTCCAATGTAACCAGTATTAGTGTTTAGACAACACAGAACGAAGATTTGTGAAGGGTTTTATGGGGATTTCTCTACTAACAGCAGTGAAGGCAAATGCCAGTGATGCCTATTTTGTTAATTTGCTCCAACTGGGACCAAGGTTATTGTTCTTTTGTGAGCCCTTTTTTTGCTATACAGTTTTTGCGGCTTCAGATTATTCTCGCAAGTTTGGCTTACTGTATGACTTATGGAAGGACATTGTGTACCTCAAGAGAGTACTTTTATTCAGAGGTGTACCATTTGAGATAAAGGAATTTTTGTTTTGTCTGCCAGTTTTACTGGCCGTTAGTTCATGCCGCATAATTTATGCAGTTCTTTGGGGTAAGGTGTGGAACCAGGAAATGTACGTTCCATAAGCATGCTTTTAGGTGAGGTGTTCCCTAAACAAGCTAGCGAGGAAAGAGTGCCTGTTACAGGCAGCAAGATTTTTCTTGCTGGATATGTCATACTTGTGTGGTCTCATGGCCTTTACCATGATTTATGTCATGGAGGCAGGAGGTTTCTTTCCTTCTTGAAGGCATCAGCTAAAGAATGAAAAGAAGTGCAGTCTTTGCCAAAAGTTTGTAGCCCACGGTAACTGCGGCAGGAGCCGGAATGTGGTAGTGCCTGTCGGCACCGAGGTCACACTAAGCAAAGAGGTTGGGCGATCTCGCCCTCACCACGAGAGTGCATTATCAGCAAGACAGTGAGAGACATTCCCCCTCTCCCAACACAGCCTTGGTACTGGAAGGTACTGGCACATTCCCACTCCAGCAACAATGGCAGTGGGCTTCAAACTTTCAAGAGTGACTGTATCTCTTGTTTAGCTCAGTTTTGTTGCAGTCGTACAGCTCCACATTGACAATGCGTGTGAGCAGTCTTGAATGAACTTTTATCTTTTGTTATGTATGTTTCCTTTATCTTGTTGTTTGCTAGGCCTAAAGACATGGTGCCAACTCGTGCATCTGTGGCTCGCACAGGAGAAACCCGCGCAATGCCTCTAAACACTTGTCGGGCAGCCACATTGATGAGTGCAGTCAGTTTTGATGGTGTCGTTGTAACATTGTACAGAGCAGTTTCTAATGAATGCTGATTACGCAGCTTAGTATCTTTGAAGCAAAATGCCTGCGCTCCTTGGAGCGTTTTTTTCCCCCCCTCGTAGTTCTCAGTTTTTGGGAGAATATGTTGTCGAGGCATGTAAATTATTTGTTTCTAGTTTGTGTTGTCTTGGTACTTGTAAACATAATATTATTGTAGTAATTATAATTGATGGGTTGCACCAGTTCAGAGCTGATTTGTAGCCATACTTTACCTCGTGGCCTCGGACTTTTGCGGGTGGCCCGATGTCGTGTGGTGACGGTGATGTAGTGTCTACAGCTGCATCTTTTTTTGTGTGGGGCTGGAAATGCTATTTTCTGACCCATGATTGTGCATTGCTGCGTTTATAACTATTTTTTCCACTTGTTTCGGTTTCACATGAAATGTCACAGGCTTGGTCTTCTTACTATTGGCTCAAAAATTCAGAAAGTTAATTTTCAGTTGCATTGCTACCTAGTACAGTGTTGGCGTAAGTCCTCTGTGTACCTTATAATTCGCATCAGCTTATTGGTGGGAACATTATCATATTGGGAATCCATTCACAAAGTAATGTTTTGCACCTGCATAACATATCCGTGATCAGTTTGTAGAACAGCCATCCAGAACATTAGCTGGCCTCACGGTTGGTATCGAATAAACTAATTGTGGGTGTGTACTTTTTAAAATCTTTCTTCACTCAAGGAACGGAAGATGTGACTAAATTTTCTAATTTCTTTGCTGTGGCCAAGGCTTAGCAGCAGCTTGTTACTCCTTGCAGTGATACTTTCTTACAGGGGCATCCTTGTTTTAGTGATTGATACTAATGCATAACTCCGAGACAAAAAGCTCCAGATATATCTTGTATGTGGGGCTTGCCCTGAATCAGATGCGAAACTGCTGAAAGTTGTCACAACCAGAAAACAGAGGGGCCATGATGCAATGTAAACGTGCTCAGATTGGTTGGCACACAGTGTCACTCAAGGAAGGCCACGCCTGTAAAGTTTCTGGCTGCACTGCTTCAGGCTGATGAAATGCACATGTGAAGCTGCAGACGGGTGCCGTTTTGTAGCACTGTGAATCGTGCCACTTGTCTCTTGTACACACTAGTTTTCACTGTTCTTTATCACTTGAGTTGCTGGCAACTGACTGTTCACAATGACGACCAACGGTGATGTGTCTCTTCACAGATTGTTTTTTGCCCAACTTATGTTTGTTCTTTAGGGGCAGACTATGTGTACATGGTTGTTGATGAGAATGAGTTTCCTTGGTTGTACTTTGTGTGTGCTAGTGAGTGTGGGTTTGCATCTCGTGTTGAATGGAATTGAACATGTGTGCGTGCATGTGAAACATTTGATAGCTGCCACATAAAGAGTGTATGTATGTAAGCGTTCCTTGCCATTGGAAGTTTGCGATGAGTTCTAGATGTCGAAGTTCCATATGCCAATAAACACATTCATCTTTTTTTTACATATGTACGAAAACAAAGGAAAAAAAAGACAGCAAAATGTGTGTTTGGTTTTTGGTGCCCCTTTTTACAGCGAGAGCTCTATTAAGGAACCTTCTCGGCGGCATACCGTATCATTGTCGCCATTGAAGTTTGTCATATTCTGAGAACTCGCGTCCACGTGCCGGCCAATAACATCGTTAATTAAGTGGGCCAGTGCAATGTTTCCCTCATTGCAGCTATTGCGCCGGACATCTGCCTTACATGGACGTGAAGTTGTGCACGGCCCTGTGCCAATGCTATTCACTGCCTTTTTACAGAAGGTATTCAGGGACCTGGATTGGAAACAGTTGGGGATAAGAATTATTGGAGAATACCTAAGTAATCTGCAATTCGCTGGTGACACTGCCTTGCTAAGTCACTCGGGAGATCAACTGCAAAGCATGATCAATGAGTTAGACGGTCAGGGCAGAACGGTGGGACTAAAAATGAATGTACAGAAAACCAGTTATGTTAAACAGTCTCGAATGGGAACAGCTGTGTACAGTTGCTAGCGAGGTGCTTGAAGGGGCAAGGGAGTAGGTCTACTTAGGGCAGGTAGTGACTGCAGATCTGGATCACGAGAGATATTACTAGAGTAAGAATGAGGTGAAGCGCATTTCGCAAATTCTCTCAGATTGTGAGTGGTGGTTTACCAGTATCCCTCAATATCCACCGTTATCTTATCCCTCAATATCCACCGTTATCTTACTGGTACTCAACTATGTTGCAGAAACGAAGCTAACGAAAAGGGTTCAACTCGAGGACAGCACAGTGTGCTATGGAAAGGAAGATAAGTGTAACATAACGAGACAGGAAGAGGACAGAGTGGGTCAGGGATTCAAACATTGGTTAATGACATCCTAGTCGAAATCAAATGCAAGAAATGGGCTTTGGCAGGGCATGTATCTTCTTCAACAGCAGCCAGACTACACCCATTGCAGGGAAAAGACCTCTCCAATGTCTCTGCAATTGGCCCTCTCCTTTGCTAGCTGCGACCACCCTATCCTCGCAAACTTCTTGATCTCATCTGCCCAACTAACTTTCTGCTGCCCCTGCTATGCTTCCCTTGCGTTGGAATCCAGTCTGTTACCCTTAAGGACCATCGGCCGGCAACATATTTTCTTTGTTTCTTTTTGTTTTGTTTTATCAACAAATCACCACTATGGAAGGGACGAACGTGGCCATGGATGACATACAAGCAGGAGAAGAAAAACTCATGGGTGGTCAATGCGATTGATGCGGAGGGGAATGCGTTAGCATATGGGCTCCGATTTCGTAAGCGCACACTCGTGGCACCCTCTATGGGCAGTGATGCAAACTAGCGCGTGCACCACGCACGTCTGGCGCCCTCAGTGCGTAGCTGCACACTAGTGTTCGCGCCGCCGTGGTTTGGAGTCCCGCTCGAGGTTAATAGTGTGGCTAGTTTTATTTCTGCTCCCGCTTTCTTAGAGGATTCAGAGAGCGGTGCCGACAGACAAAAATCGCTGCAGTGGGGATTCTAAGCTAACGCATTAACTGTTTATTGCCGGAACTTGTGTTGACAAAACTCGGCGGCAGTGATAGCAGCAGATGCGGTCGTCGGTATGATCACCACTTGGCTCACCTGTTTTGAAAGATAATACAGGTATTTCTCCTCCTCTTGGGGCTTCACTATATATACACGACCTTAAGGCTGTAGGTATGAATAGTGTCCCATGGCTGGGACAGTAGGCACGGATGGGCCCGTAGACGAAAGACAAGCAGGCTGGCTTGTTACTCAGTTGTTCATTGGACAAGATAGTGCACAGTCGGTGCTTCCTTCAGCGCTGTTTTAAAAAGATGACAGGAAAATACTTCAGCAAAGCGGCGTACTGTCGAACTGGTTGGGGATAGTGTTAGTAAAAAAAATTTGAGATCACTGCGGTGACGCGCACTAGGAGCAATGAGAAAGCAAAATGTCCACATACTATATCGACGTCCGTGGCTGTTCTGATGTTCATGTACCATATCGACGTTCATGGCTGTTGTGAAGTCTAAGTGTATTTTTTCACGTTTAATTCAGTAATTACACGTCGTCAACCAAATTTTTCCTGCGGCAACATTTTCTTCACACTATATAATTTAACACATTTATCTTCAGAGAACGGTGTAATGTGCGGACAAATTTACGGATTTACGGACACTTTTTGCTGACGCGACAAAGCCATATATATATATATAATGCTCTCGCATTTAAAAAGAGTACGATATAAGACGAGGACGAGAATAGCGCCATGCTGAGCCGCGCTCTCCTCTTTTACCACGAAGGATACCGAACATCGGAAAAGCTGACGCGGTTGACCATGACCGTTACGAAGAGAACTAGCCGCATGGCGGACAAATTTAACGAATCTGTGCGCTGGTGGCCATAACGAAAGACCATGGAAACACGAACATAAAGAAACAGCCCGGATTACAACGCAGTAAGGCCTTATGAAAACGTGACAGTTCATTCTTCATACCCTGTCAGCACTTTCGAGACATTACAGTGGTGGGTATAGATAAGGGACTTTCTTCAAGGTAAATGTTTTTAGAGTCATATGTAGCAGCTGAAAACTGTCATGTCTTCCGGTTGGCCAAAATGAATATATTATCGAAGTAAGTCTGGACTATGATAAACTCGGGAGTGGGCAGGGTGGGAGGTAACCGGTGCTCTCGAAATAGTAACCTTCAGCGTAGCGCGTACTGCAACAGCTACAGGTTACCGCACGCCGCCAGTGCACACGCGCTGATTTATCCCGATGTGACCGGGGCGTGTGCAGCTGGTCGGCACCTGGCACCCTCAGAGCGACTTGCGCATGCGCAGTGGCAGGACGTGCACGCCTGTCGCTCCGGGACCAATCAGCGTGTGCGCAGTGGCGGGGCGCGGTACACGCTATGCTAAAAGTATCTAATATCTCTAGTGCGCGATCTGCACTAGAGAACATGCAGAAAACCAAAGTAATATTCAACAGTCTAGCAAGAGAGCAGCAGTTCGCAATTGGTGGGGCGGTGCTAGAAGTAGTACGGGAATATGTCTATTTAGGGCAGGTAATGACAGCTGATCATGAAAGGGAAATAACTAGAAGAATAAGAATGGGGTGGAGCGCATATGGCAGGTCCTCTCAGATCATGAACGGCAGTTAACCAATATCCCTCAAGAGAAAAGTATACAACAGCTGTATCTTACCGGTACTCACCTATGGGGCAGAAGCGTGGAGGCTATCAAAGAGGGTTCAGCTTAAGGACAACGCACCGAGCTATGGAAAGAAAATTGATAGGTGTAACGTTCAGAGATCGGAAGCGGGCGGAGTGGGTGAGAGGAGAAACGCGGGTTAGTGACATCCTAGTTGAAATCAAGAGGAAGAAGTGGGCTTGGGCAGGGCATGTAATGCGAAGCAAGATAACCGCTGGTCCTTAAGGGTAACGGAGTGGATACCAAGAGAAGGCAAGCGTAGCAGGGGGCGGCAGAAAGTTAGGTGGGGGATGAGATTAAGAAACTTGCGGGTATACGGTGGCTGCAAAAGGGCACGGTTAATTGGAGAGACATGGGAGAGGCCTTTCCCTTGCAGTGGGCGTAGTCAGGCTGATGCTACATTAGTGCAGCTACATTTCAAGGCCATTGAATGATATAGCACAGACAATTGCTATTCACAAGTCGAAAGAAAGTAAAGTACACGATTATAACAAGCTGGAGCAAAAGCCGGCGTCCACGCCTTCAGTACGGGCACGGACCCGCAATCAGTTTTCGTCCTTTGACGACGCCATGCTAGTCGCTGTCTGGTGGTGCCGGTGGAGTGAGGATGCCTAAAGGCTTTCCTTCCTTCATAGCCCTCCTGTGCTCGGCGAAAACCTGCGACAAAAAATTACAGAGGTGCACTTAAGTCTGCTTAGGTGCAGTAATGTGAAAGCATTTCTTTTACTGCGTATCCTTCCTTCCTCATGCACGTCCGCCATCTCGCCTACGCGCGCGCCATCTGCTGGACCAGCGCCGTACATCGCAAGGGGGTTTCAGTGGGTGCCGCATGATGGCGCTACGACTGCACTCCAAACCATAGAGTTTCTTACTATTACCTAGAGGGAAAGCTGGCGGCGCAGCGCTTTAGCCACCATGGACGCTCAAAGCATCATTGGGCGGTGAGCTACTTGTTGCGAGACAATCGTATTTTTTTTGGGAACATGGAGTGTCACTACTAAGGTGTTTCATTCTGAAAACGCTGTTCGTGTGTGCGCAGACGACTTTGGCGCGAACGCAGTGTGCAAAAACTATAGTAGTAAAACCGCAACAGCAGACGACGTCAATAAAAGGTTTTTATTTCCGAAATACTATTAAACTTTTAAAAATGCTTTTCCAACAAACATTTTTTTGAAAACATAATTCTTTTTAAAAGTGCGCCTGTTAAGCACAAAGTATTAGTTTTTGTATGTTCAATACTTGGCCAATAGGAGAGATTTTGGACAAACTTTGCATTTGCATGCTTTTCTGCTCATTTGTTGCAATCATTAGACAGGATATTGAATATTAGGACACTCTTGGTTATCAAGCAGCGTTTATTTTTGAATTATTTTATGGCCAAAAGTTGAAGTTCTGCAGTCGGTAGCTCACCGCCCCATGATGCTTTGAGCGCCCATGGTGGCTGAAGTGGTCTTGAGAAAGCTCCACACAAACTCCCATAGAAGGGTCGCCAGCTTTCCCTCTAGGTAATAGTAAGAAACTGTATGCTCCAAACACGCAGGAAGTTTACCGGAAACGAACACCTGGAACTTAGTTGCTCGTAATTACTTATGTACGTCCCAGTACTTATCTCGAAGGTACGTTTCTGAGACATCTGTGCATTCACTAGATTTCATTATTTGTATTCAGTTCGCGCTGACACGCTCTGGCCACAACTTCCGTCCATAGCTTCCGGTGACGCCACTCATGATCCAAGAAATGCTTTCGCATTGAAAATTAATAATTGATCATCAGAAGAGGAAAGAGCGCATGCAGTAACTGACCTACTTCTTGGCAGACACCACAACCACGCCGTGAGAGAACGAAGCCCGCGGCATGCTTTTGAATTCGCAGCATATTTCGGCAGATAAGCTCCTTACGCGTACGGCCGCGAACGCTACATTGGGATTCCACATAACTGCAGCGTAAAAAATGGCGGCGGAACCTTTATATTTCCCATTGCTGGCGAAATAAAATCAGTTGTGAGTGCAGCGTTTGTCCGTGTCGTAGGTGTTCCTTCCTTTGTGCTCGTCATTTTTTACGTTGCAGTTATGTGGAAGCAAAGTAACCAACTTGCCCAAAAGGTCGTTTTACTAAAGCTACATTGGGACACTGCTTTCATTGCCATTTTCGTTTGGTATATACGCTTGACTTACAATAAGTGTTCGAATTTCCATGTACCCGATGTACGGTCAAAGATAATAACTGGACAGCTTTACAAACATTACTATCTAATGATTATTGCGCATTTCTATGGCGTAAGGGCAGATGGGCGGCCAAAGAGCCCCAAACATGAAACAAATTGTCTACACAGGGTCTGAGAGATTAGAGACGAGTGCCAGTCTACTATTCCGTGATGTATGCGGTGCGCTGAAAGAATTCCCATCCTGCAACTTGAGCCAACTAGTATCAAGGCAAACGTTGCTACAATTAGTTCAGTCCTGTGGATCAAGCCCAAGAACTCCGTTGTGTCGTGTGTGCGTTTTCTTGTGAGGTTGAGCTGAGGTGAACGTTAAGTTGTACTCAAACATTGTTAGCAATATATTCTACATCAGAAACATACCTCTAGATGACATCTTCACGGCGCACTGTTCTAATTTATTTTTGTACTGTCTGCTTTTCAAGAGCCGTATTTTAAATGCAGATCTGGTAATGCTGAGAATGTTTTGTGTAATTCGTGACAAACCTATCCATCGGGTATGCTCAGATGTCGAAAATATGGGGGACACTTAAGTTCATATGACACAATGGCTTTAAAGGGTAACGTGGTAGCTTGGGGGTCCCCTGGCGCACCCTTTCGCAGAGACCTACACGCTTGTTGCCATCCCGTACTGCTTTACTACACGTTACCGTCCATATTGATTGGTGGCGCAAGTTAGTGAATGTATCAACTAAGTGTTCCTGTAATGTAAACGGCCTCTACTTATCCCAATGAACGAACGTTTCTCAGTGGTGTATAGAAAGCGTTCCCGGCTCCCGACCCAAAGGAAAGCGGTTCGGTTCCGCGTGACTACCTTCTTTTCAGCGAACCTGCTTTGCTACGTCACTACCCTCTCGACCAATAAGGATTTTGTAGTCACGCCGACGCCGGGTTTCGCGCCGAACGGTACCACAAACGTTGTCGCTTTAAAACACCTTTGCTCTTTGAGCTGCTATCAATAGAGTTATAGCATAGCGCGATCCGCTGCCACGATCCGCGGAGTACCACAGCATAAGCGCTGATTGTTCCCAAAGCGGCAGGCGCGCACGCAGCTGACGGGAACGTGGCGCCGTCTGGCGCCCCTATGGCGTTCTGCGCACGCGCAGTAGGGCCGCGCTTCCGCGGGGTACCACAGCGCACGCGCTGATTGGTCCGGACGCGGTAGGCGCGCACGCAGTAGGGCCCGGCTTCCGCGGGGTACCACAGCGTACGCGCTGGTTGGTCCGGACGCGGTAGGCGCGCATGCAGCTGACGGGAACGTGGCGCCCTGCGGGACCGCGGTAGCCGCGGGAGTGGATCACGGTAGCGAATAGCGGATTTGATATTGCGAACAGGGTTCAGCTTCAGCCAAGGACAACGCAGCGAGCTGGGGAAAGAAAAATGATAGGTGCCACGTTAAGAGATCGGAAGCGGGCGGAGTGGGTGAAGGAACTGACGCGGGTTAATGACATCCTAGTCGAAATCAAGAGGAAGAAATGGGCAGGGCATGTAATGCGAAGGCAAGATAACCGCTGGTCCTCAAGGGTAACGGAGTGGATTCCAAGAGAAGGCAAGCGTAGCAGATGGCGGCAGAAAGTTTGGTGGGCGGATGAGATTAGGAAGTTTGCGGGGATACGGTGGCTACAAATGCCAAGGGACAGGGTTAATTGGAGAGACATGAGAGAGGCCTTTGCCCTGCAGTGGGCGTAGAAAGGCTGATGATGATGATGAATACTTGCAGAGAACTCGCGCTGCCGCTTCCAGCGCCAGGTTCACGCAACAGTCCAACGAACAATATGGATCTTGAAACTTGGAAAAAAACCACCTGAGCGCAAATAATTTCACAAGGACCAAAAGAGACGAGGAGACAACGGACAGGCGCCAACTTCCAACTGTTTATTGCTGTTGAATGCTAGGACATGTGGAATGTCCTATGTAGGGCAAACGGGGAGGCGTATCAAGAAACACCTTGGGGAACATCACACAAAAAATAGAGAATAATAATGATGAATAATGATAATAATGATAAATGTTAACACGTGCAAGTGTGCACCTCGACCGGAAAAGGCGAGGATTCTAGGCAGAAGCAAGATCAAGCAGGCGAGGCTTTTATTCGAAGCCTTTAATACGAAGGAAAAGGTAGCCTCGTGCGTGAGTGACACGTCATTTAAGTTGTATGCGGCGGAGTACAATTTTCTGTGCAATAATGTTTGTGCGAGGCGATAAGTCAAGGCTGCAATAAGACACGTGATGTGAATATGTGGGCTTTACCTGAGGCTATAAATGTGTGTTTGGTTTGGTTTATGGGGATTTAATGTCCCAAAGCAACTTAGGCTATGAGGGACGCCGTAGTGAAGAGCTCCTGAAATTTCGACCACCTGGGGTTCTTTAACGTGCACTGACATCGCACAGTACACGGGCCTCTACAATTTCGCCTCCATCGAAATTCGGTCGCAGCGACCGGGATCGAACTCGCATCTTTCGGGTCAGCAGCCGAGCGCCGTAACCACTGAGCCACCGCGGCGGGTCTATGAATGTACAGCCTTCGTCAAAAGTAACCAGGTTGCACGTTTTTCTTCTCAATCGTATATTAAAGCTATTATGCCAGCCCTCAAGCTCTTAACCTCTGTATGGCAAGAAGAACCCTCGTTCTCACCTTCAAAGAACTATTTGATCTTTAGGGAAGCCGTGAGGGCCCTGTTATACGAATGAGAAGCAAACCATAGAGCCTGGTTACTTTTGACAAAGACTGTACTTCCAAGTGTTTATTGCTAGAAAAACACAAACAATAAACAGTTGGAAGTTGGCGCCTGTCCGTTGCCTCCTCGTCTCTTTTGGTCCTTGTGAAATTATTTTCGCTTGGGTGGTTTTTTCCGAGTTTCAAGATGCAAAGCCAACTGGCCGGTCAACCTGCCTTACTGACCAACATGGCGACACCCAGGAAGCCCCTTTCCGGTACGTACCTGGACCGTGACCTTCTGGATGAAGGCGAACAGCGTCTTCCAGGCCCTGACCGCGGCTGGGGCCATGCGGGAGCGCAGCTTGTCCTGCATGACCTCGATGAGCAGCTCGGCCATGTTGGCGTAGTGCTCGGGTCCCACGGGCCGCCGCAGGTGGTTGCGGGCGTTCTTGCGCACCAGCTCCGTCTGGGTGCGAATGAATTAACGGGACTGTGCCCTTGCAAAAAATGTTTTAGACAGACTATAGAGCATCTATAGACTTCTGTCTATAAAGTCTATAGAGTGTCATAGACAAATTTGAGAGGACAGCCTATAGGCAAAAAAATGCCATAGACAGTCTATAGACTGTGAAGACGAAGAAGACCGTTCTGCTTAGCGGCGGCGCTGCCATCCCTGCGCGTGCTGTGTTCTCGCCTTCGCCGACCACGGACTGTTGCCGCCCTGCTCCTGAGGTCCCAGTGCCTTTAACAAACCCCCATCCTACAAGACAATCTATAGATTTATGGCCATACACTTTTAGTATACTTTTATCTATAGATAGTCTATAGACTATGAATAGACAAAAAGCAATATCTATAGGAAGTCAATAGTCAATAAAAAGTCCATAGACTGTCTATAGACCATTTATATAAGGGTGGTGTCCTTGAAGACGCACTGTATTGCAGGTACACGCCAGCATGGAGATTAGAATCAATGCATGCTTTGCGGGCTTGAAATCGTCAATCACACAGGGGAACGAACGTAATAAAGTCGGCAGAAACTCTTAAGACTGCTTATTAGTGGGAATGCGAACATTTTTTTTAATATGTTTTATATCAGATTTGCGGCACAGTACTATAGGATGTGTATACAGCAGGAGGCTCAAAAGTCGAAACTGCAAATAGGGCCACCTATATCTACATGAACAGAGTATAATATACCAGTGCATGCACATCAATCCGAGGTGAAAAAAAGAAACGAAACAAACAACAAAAGCCAAACAAATGTACAGCAGATGAATGTGATACAGAATTTCTACAGCCAAACACGTATTAGATATCTAAGGATTCAAACATGTGGTGTTTTAACATTTTTTGAACTTGTACAATGACACTGGTGGTTTCAGTGCTGGGTGCAAGTTGTTCCAAGTGCAGATGCCGGACAAACCGAAACGTAGACAGAAAAAGAAAACGCTGAGGCAGCGTATGAGTATCAAGCGTTAGCAATATCGAACGAATATTGCGTCATTAGGCATCTTCGCTAAAGAAGATACAAATTTTTCGTTACATCCGGCTGCCTACTTTTTGAAATCAACGTACACATCACAAGAAGACAAATCGTTTCACACCACTTCGAAGGTCCTACGTCAAATAGTTTGGCCGTAACGGACGTTTGAAGTTTCAAGAAGTAAGGGTTTGGAGAGCCAAAGGTCGTCGGTAAGAATCCCTATGATACTTTACGCTTTTATACTAATCGCATGCTCCGTAACACGCTGAATCGTTTGATACCGCTCCGAACATTCTACGCCAATTAGGTGGCCCACAGTGTGTGTACCAATGGTACCGCCCACTGTTCCCACTTGAATGACCGTGTTTCATACAAACGCGACTTATAGTAATGCGAGTATTAGAGCGTTAGGGAGCGTATGACGTTTTACTGAGAACAAAAGCTGAATGGAGGTGCCCTCAATGTCGATGATAAATACGTAGCACGACTCCCGTCGTTTGGGATTTTTTACTATTCGAGGGAAGCGAGTGAGCGGCGTTTCTGTCCTCTTGGATACTATTTAAGTTTCAGCAAGTTCACAGTTGCTTCAAAACTGTCCGCACTTACAGCTGTGACCACAGAGAGGTCAACAGGAAGTGCCAAACCAAGAAAGGGGTAAGTGAGACAATTACCCATTCCTCACTCTCCAGTTTAGTGTGCCATTCTTCCTAACTGCGAAGTACACAAAACGGCGGCGTTTCCCGTCAACTTATTTGCATCTACGCATCGAATTTCGGTGGCCTAAAGTACATTGACAAAGCCTATTTGATAAAGTTACTTTCGTCGGCTGGTTTACTTCAGCATCAAGCGAAAGTTCGGTTTATTGGGGTTTGACGTCCCAAAGCAACTCAGGCTATGAGAGACGCCGTAGTGAAGGGCTCCGGGAATTTCGACCACCTGGGGTTCTTTAACGTGCACTGACATCGCACAGTACACGGGCCTCTAGAATTTCGCCTCCATCGAAATTCGGCCACCGCGGCCGGGATCGAACCCACGCCTTCTGGGTCAGCAGCCGAGAGCCGTAACCACTGAGCCATCGTGGCGGGGCAACATCAAGCTAAGCTAATGATTGATATGTACATACTTTTGAGTGTCAAAATCGCGAATATTTTTCGGGAATAATGTTTCCGCATCAGTTATGTAGGCCATATCTAGTAGTGTTGTCCTATATTACTGCCATCCATATGACTATTTGTCAACTTGCTGGCGCTACTCACGAGAGAATGAACTCGACTGTCCCACTCCACCCGCTGTCTCACACTTCCCAGTCTTTCCCGTACTGTCTCCCCTTGAGTGCGTACCTATACACGCCCCCTGATGTGGCGGGAATGAGGTTGCCTTGTTTACCTGCTTGAACGGAATAGACGTTCATTACGTAACTCGTATTACTTATCGCTCCTTGAGTGGGGGGAAGACGTATTGTTAGGGCAGTCACAGAGGTGCTACAAGGCGACTGCTGCGCCGTTATCACATCCCGCTCTGGATTTACACCGACAGCTATTTGTAGGGACATTTTATCACTTAAGGAGCGGCTCCCCATCGGTGACGTCACGCGCCGTGACGTCACATTTGCTTGGAGAATGTTTCATTTAGGGCGAGGACGCGCAGTGACGTGATACAATGATCACGTCATTGCCGATCGTGCTGCCCGAGGAATAGAACTACCAGCGGCAGCACCGCCAAACAGCTCTCGCTGAGCTCTGCGTCTTACCCGGCGAGAGTAGTTGCTCGTAAAATTTTCCAGAGTAACCTTAATATACCGTGTGGCAAGCTGTCGGGCTAAACAAATTAATGTATTGGGCGTTCCCGTTTCTCGTCCTCTTTTCGTTGCGGAAGCAACACTACGCTATGTGTGAGCGATTTCGCGGAGCCCCGGAGAGCCCCAACTGCGCATTGTGAGACGGTTACTGCGTAATTTCCTTTCCTCAAATACAATTTTCATTTTCCTCATTACGGTCCCTCTTCTTTCACTCCCACTTCCTCCCTTCCTGTACAGTGCGTTCAGGTGTCCACCGAGATGACAGAATTGCTGCGCCATTTCCTTTCCTCAAAAATCGTTGCGCTCAAAGGGCAAGGCATCGCGCCGAACGGGTGGCGGTGTTCCGTGGACTCCCTGACAAGCGCTACAACACACTGTCGCGTTCCACTCCTAAAGGCGAAGCTTAAGCGTCATTAATAAGCAGTTAATTATTATTTAGTCATTAATCACTAATTAACCATTAATTAATGTTTAATCACTTAGTAATTAGCAATTATTGTGACGTCATCCAGTGGTGGCGTCACCAGTGCCACACAGGCAGTCAAAGTGGTGTGGAAAACGCTTTTGCCTCTACGCACTTCAGACAAAGTACCCCTGAGACGCCGCCGCCGATGCGATTGCCGCGCCGTTGCTTCCGCAATTCTACTCGGGATGGTCATTGGTCAAATCACAGCAAAATTGTTTTCTCTTAACCTCTAGCGCTAGAAAACGTCTCGTTGTAGTCTAAGGAAGGACGTGATGGCGCCTCTGGCCGTATACCAGGAGGTCGTTGTCGTCCATGCTCTCGATGATGACCGTGATGAAGTAGAAGACGGCCAAGGCGTGGGCCCTGACAACCCCGTTCCGGGGCAGCTCCTCCAAGGGCACGTCCTTGAAGGCGCGGAACATGCGCTGGTACTCCGGGTATCGGGCGAACAGAGCCACGAACAGCGACAGGGCGTTGCCCCGCATCTGGACGCCGTCGAGGAAGAACGGGCAGACAGGGACATATACCAGAAGCCCTTGCGTCAACTATAGCGTTCGAGTCAGAGAGATGAGTGCGGCGGACAAAGGCGAAATTCTAGAGGCCCGTGTGCTGTGCGATGTCAGTGCACGTTAAAGAACCCCAGGTGCTCGAAATTTCCGGAGCCCTCCACTACGGAATCCCTCATAGCCTGAGTTGCTTTGAGACGTTCAACCCCAATAAACCAAACCAGTACAGTGTCGCTTTTGCGCATAGGACCGACGAATGCAAGACGATCACCTTCATCCTCATCAGCTTGACTACGCCCACTGCAGGGCAAAGTCCTCTCCCATGTCCTTTGCCAGCTGCAGCCGCGGTCCCAGACGTGTCTTTGTCCTTTTGTCCTCTTGGTGAATAGAGCCACGCTAGATATCACGTGCATATCGAGAGACTGTGACGACTGCGTTGAGTTGTGTGTTTTAATCACCGTCACCGCCCCTGGGTTACTTCAGTGGAGATACTTTTCGCCTTGATGGCGTGAGGGGGCGAAAAATTTGCCATGGCTTAGCTCAGTTAGGCCAGGATATACATAACGAAAGGTACGTTAGACGCAGAGCGCCATATGCTCTGCGCCTAGCAACCATGGAAACCGGTTGCCATGGTTATTTATTTATTTATTTCGGAATACTGTCAATCCCTTCTTGGGATTTTTACAGGAGAGGGCAAAACATACAAATACAGGCTCAGTGCTAATTTTTTTGAAGAGTAGAAAATAAAGGCACAACATGCAATACAAATGACAATAATAAATAAAGCAATCGTGTCATCAAACTGATGATGGCACTTCAGTACAATAAATACACTGAGAAGAGTACTGTAATACAAGAATACGAGCAAGGTTATGATGAGGGGAATGAAAGTACAGAGCTCTCAGCGAGGGTAATAAATTTGACTATGGTGCGCTGGGCTGAGACTGACGGATGCAAGCGATTCCAATCTCGAACAACTTGTGGAAAAAAAAAGAATATTGGAAAGTATTACTGCGACAGAAATATTCTTCAAGGGTGAGTGCATGCTTGTGACGTGTTCCTCGTGTAGTGTTTATACGAACAAAGTCTGTGGGAGACATCTTTAATGCGTTATTAAGGAGTAGGTTACGGCGCATGCGCAGACTGGCCTGCGAGGACTGCCCGAAATGCGCCACTGACTAGCCTAGTGTAGCTTTCGCTACAAAAATATCGACTTTTTCGTCGCTGTTCCATTCCAAAGGCCTTACATTCAGTGAACAGACAAGCATGGAAAAGATGAGGGGCGCGCATGGAGACGTATACATTCCAAAAAAAGGCAGCAGTCTTTGGAACAGGGTAAAGCATAGGGGACGGTGACTAATATTAATGACTTGATTTCAATGGCGCGAACAAAGTTAGGCCAAAGAAAGTCATGGTCGTAATGTTTCTTGCCCACAACGCTTCGTCTAGGACAAATTTTCCCCACCATTTCTACCCCTGAAAAGCCTAGGACTAGACCAGGGGGAAAGCTTGTGCTATTAGAAAACTGTTGGGTACTCGGCGGCACTGGGCATCGAACCCTGCTCCTCTCGCGAGGTCCACGATGCGAATGCTGAAACTACTAAGTAATCGCAATGACCCTGTGGTGTATTCGTTGTAGTGATTATTACATTAATGCGGCTGCATTAGAAACCCTATGCTTGGTCGGTCATGAAACTCGCCCATTGGCTGAAGGGAAGTGACGTCACGTGACCATAAATGACGCCACTTCCGGTAAACGCAACATCTGCAAATGCTAACACATTGCCAGCAAAATAGAATTAGGTGTCCCTGTGATTTTTTCAAGTGGTACTCTTTTACAAAAAAGAAATTTTTTAGAGCAGCGTTAGAATAAAATTACTGAATTCCAGATAGGGTACAGTTTTGCAGAAAGTAGCAGAAACAGTCACATTCCGCCAGTGGAAGCCTAACCGACGAGCTCCTTAGGAAGCGTGCGGTGTTCTAGCCCTCCTACTTCCCCTAAACAGAACGACATGACGGCCGGGGCTCACGTCTCGTCGAATCATGGTCCAGGTGTCGATGATGTAGGTCTTGTCGCGGCGTGAGAGTCCCGATACGGGGTCCGGCACTGTCTCCTCGGGGCTGCCCAGAAGCCACCGGAAGATCGCGGACACCTCCCCCTTACGGTTCGAGTCGGGGGCATTGGCCATCGCATTCGAAGGGACGATCGAAGGCCTGTTCCGATCAGTAGTACGTAGAATGATGATGTCCCCAGGCTTAAGGACACATACGCAGAATGACAGCGTCCGGTCTTCTTCTTCTCCCTCAGTAAAAATGGCACATACCCACGCTGGGGGATTGGCCAAGTTACGTTGGTAAATGCCAAAGCAGTATTTGTGCGGGGAAAAAAGGCGTGAGGCGGTAGAGTAGCATAGTGGAAAGACTGAAACTGGAATATATATATATATATATATATATATATATATATATATATATATATATATCACTACGGCGTACCTCACAGCCTGAGCCGCTGACCTTAATCCCCAATATACTAAACCAACTTATATAAATCCAGTCGAATTCAGCTGTATGTTTCCAAATTCATACGATCCGCATTGCGCCTTCTGCGGTGAAGTGGCTAACTTGTACCACATGTGGGCACGCCTGAAGCTGTACCAAGAATGAAGATGTCAGTGCACGTTAAAGAACCCCAGGTGGTCGAAATTTCCGGAGCCCTTCACTACGGCGTCCCTCATAGCCTGAGTCGCTGACAATGAAACCCCAATAAACCAAACCAACTTATATAAATCCAGTCAAATTCAGCTATGTGTTTCCAAATTCATAGGATCCGCATTGCGCCTTCTGCGGTGAAGTGGCTAACTTGTACCATATGTGGGCATGCCAGAAGCTGTACCAAGAATCAAGATGTCAGTGCACGTTAAAGAACCCCAGGTGGTCGAAATTTCCGGAGCCCTTCACTACGGCGTCCCTCGTAGCCTGAGTCGCTTTGGGACGTTAAACCCCCATAAGCTAAACTAAACTAGTCAATAACCCAACAATTGAGGACTAGAAGACGCGCTATCTAGCTCACAGTCAGAACACAAGATTTTACTGGTGAACCGGGCGAGAGCGACGGCAAAAGCCAATGGGTTCCTGGAACGAGGGCCCACCCAGCCATTCTATGCATTATACGTTTTTCTCTCTCTCAATAAGTCCGACAGGCCACGGACGGAAGACTGCGGTGTTGCTGGTCAGAATTCTGAAAAAAAATCTGATCCTCATTATTTTTTCATGCGAAATAGGCTTCAATCTGCTTGATGTCTTCTGCATGTACGAAATCTACTTACCATTAAAGAAACAATAGAAACTATTGATTTCATTTTATTGTCTTCGAGATGCTATATAAGCTGCTGTTGCTGGACAGGACAGCAGCCACATGCATTTCTTTGCCTCGTATTCTCGCTGTCGTTAACTGCAACGGCAACCGTTTAGCATCCGAACCTGTCTGCGGGTGCACTCAGTGCTCCGGAAATTTTTCGTCGCCTTCCGTCAACTTCTTTATGAATACGAAAAATTGGAGAGGACACTTACGCTCCGCCTTAAGGGTATGACGAGATAGCGTAGTGGGTTAATTCGCATACAGCCTCAGTCGCTTTGGGAGGGTGGTCGAAATTTCCGGAGCCCTCCACTACGGCGTCTCTCATAGCCTCAGTCGCTTTGGGACGTTAAACCCCACAAACCAAACCAATCTACCTGCCACTTGGCACTGTGGTGAGTTTGCTCAGAGTCCGGTGGGCAGGTTGCGATGACGCCGTATGGTCACGTGACCTATATATGTGGCCCACTTAGGTTGCTTCTCCGCTAATTTCAGCTCCCACGCCGACGACAGCGGCGGATTTTCTGCAGAACGGAAGCATTGAGCTGTCGCATTAAAACGGCCGTGTGCTGTGGGATGTCACGTTTGAGGAACACTATGTAAATTGAAAAAAATGTTTTTTTGAGGAATGGAAATGACTCATTAACTAAGGTCTCACATATCTCGGTGGACATTCGAAGCGCGCCGTAAGGGAAGGGATAAAGGAGGGAGTGAAAGAAGAAAGGAAGAGAAAGGAAGAAAGAGGTGCCGTAGTGGAGGTCTCCGGAGTAGTTTAGACCATTTGGGGATCTTTAGCGCGCACTGACATCGCACAGCACACGGGCGCCTTTTGCATTTCGCCTCCATCGAGACGCGGCCGCCGCCCGAAACTAATTCGGAGCCCTCCACTATGGTGCCTCTTTCTTTCTTTCTTTCTTTCTTTCTTTCTTTCTTTCTTTCTTTCTTTCTTTCTTTCTTTCTTTCTTTCTTTCTTTCTTTCTTCTTTCTTTCTTTCTTTCTTTCTTTCTTTCTTTCTTTCTTTCTTTCTTTCCTTCTTTCTTTCTTTCTTTCTTTCTTTCTTTCCTTCTTTCTTTCTTTCCTTCCTTCCTTCTTTCCTTCTTTCTTTCTTCCTCTCTCTCTCTTCCTTTCTTCCTCTCTTTCTCCCTTTCTTTCTTGAGCCTCTCCTTCGCAAGTTCTCTTCCTGCCTTGGGCCCGCGGTGTACAACCTTAGGGATTGCTGCTGTGTCTCTCCTTTTCTCATAACTAGTTAGAATTATGGGCAAAGAAATAAATAGCTTGAAGTCAGCGCTTCGAACATGAGCTCACTCTTACCCCGTGCTGTCCGCGCTCTGCCCTGCAAGTTATGGGAAACCAGCTAGTCAAGCAAGTCTAAATAAAAGCCCGCCCGACGCGTTATCGACGGCCCTGGCACTGACCGGCAGCCAAGATGCACTCAGGGGATCTCTGTTACTCCCTTCACCAACCGTCGCACTCCCGTAACAACAAACCATTCTTATCACTGCACTCTCAGGACGACGATGACCGGACGAAGCGTTTACGCAGCACTCTCTCTTGCGGTTCCAGACAGCCCCTTACCCCCCCCCCCCCCCCCCCCCCCCCTTCCCCTCTCCCGCCTTTTGACCAAGCCCGTATAGCACGTGCGTTACACTTCCTCTCTCCGCGTCCTGGTTGCTCGAACGGTGCGTAACACGTCGGCTTGTTCGGCTGGCTTCAGTCCAACACGGCATGGTCTGGGCAGTCTTCGTGCTTCGATTCGTTTATTGCTTCCGCCGTGGTCTGGAAAAGAGCGGTTCCAGACGGCCTAGTCACAGAACAGAAAGTGTATATAGCTCATACAAAGTAGTGGTACATGGGCAGAAGCCAACAGTCACGGAAACCATGGAGAATAAGGGATGTTTTTTTCTTTGTGGGGTGTTCATCAGTGGTATATGGGTAAGATAGTTATATAAGGATAATTGATTGGAAAAGAAAAAAACAACCACATGCCGCTGGTTCGATCCGAACCCATGAACCGAACCCACGGCCCCCATTAGTGGTGGTGATGGTAGTGGTAGCAATGGTGGTGGTGGTTCAAGTTGTATTAGTACCTGCACTTCTAGCACTAGCAGCGCAGTAGTGATGGCAATTGAAGTAGTAGTAGCAGTTTCAGCAGAACTATTAATTACTAGCAGTGGCAGCAGTGGTGCAAGCAGCATAACAGTAGCTGTTACTATAGTAGACAGTAGCAGTGACACTTTATTAGCCACAAGCTTCTTGGCTGACCGGAGGCCTCGGAGCATGCTCACTGAAATATCATACTCCTAACCATCCTTGGATCTAACATGACGGTTAATGCACAAGCGGGCAGGAGCTAGCAAGTTTGGTGTGAAATTCTTTCAGGGCGCAGAAAAATGAAACAGCAAAGAAGCGCACCTTTGTAAGGTTCACTGACAAGAAAATAAAAAAGAAACTTAGAGGCGCAGTCTCATGAAATTGTAATCGGTATTTAATGAATCTCAAGCAGCGCACAATTAAAATACGCAGACCAAACTTAGTCGTGCCAGATTCAGCGCTCATACACTCGACCTCCCAGGATTATAAACGTCACTCAGCTTCGAGCTCCTAGACATTTAGCGTGGGCTTATGTTCAACATGCCGAAGCCTGTATCGCCTTGGAACAAAAATATAATGAATACGATGAGTCTGTGCACATCTTGTGTTCCCGTCTTTCAAAATTTCAACAATTTAACGAGCTGTCTATATCTAGGATCGTACAAAAACTTAGCATTCATATTTGCTGTGGTGTGTTTTGGATGTGGTGGGAACTACTGCCCTAAAAATGAAACTCACACTATACGCCTTCACCTCATCCTCGAGACAACAGAAAGGCGCTATTACAAACGTGCCGATATATCGTCCTTCCTTTCCACTAATGGCTCATGCAGAGCCTGCTAATGGCACTGACACCACATAAATCAGAGTTATGTCGGCTCTACTGACTGAAGACGCACAAGCCGCTTCGGCGCGTCGTGCCAGTCTAAATCGGATCCGTTGCAATTAACTGAAACGAGTTCGACTTGGCACACCACGCTGGAAAGGGACTTTTACGCGGCTTTCTCGATATTTCTCGATTTCTCGATTTTCAGTGTCATACGCCTAATCACTTGGTGATTACAACCCGCCTAAGGAGAAGGCCTGGAATGTAGAAATGTTTTTGTTATTTTCCTTTTCTGTGTGAAATAACTGTTTTTCAAGTGAATATTTATTAATACTGCTTCTGTAGAAAAAGAGAAACATTACGCTGCAAGAAATATGATTGTATAGATGAAGATGAATTTTGTATTTTTATATAACCAAAGAAACTTGTTACTCGTCAACTGTGAATACAATACTATACAATCACGTCCCACCACTGTAACGGCCCACGGCCAACAGTATTTGCAAATAAATAATAAATTCTACTTTTTGTCGCCTTTTATGGTCATAACAATAAAAAAATCAGGTTTCATAATGATTTCTAGTCGTTCTAGAGGATAGTCATATTCTGTGACAAGGTTCGAATCTCTTTAGGTACTCGCGATGGCTGTACGGTAATTTAAAAAGAAAAAATTGGAACACTTAAAATTACGTTCGCATGCATATGTATCACCTCAGTGCCATATGCAATGGTTGGACTATCTATATTTCTGCCGTCATGAACGAATACCGTGCCCTCTTTGTTATTCTCTTTTCATTGACAGCATTAATTCATTTTTTTCACTCCCATTTTCTTCTTTGCACCTCGAGGGAGAGGGGAGGAGGAGGATCCTTTAATCATTTTTAATTTAATCTCTAATCATACGGGTGTATCATTACGCCATACAGCAGGATTATCTCGAAGCTGCATGTAGGCTATGAGAAACACCGTAGCGGAGGGCCCCGGAATGAATTTCAGCCTTTGAGGGTTCTTTACCGTGTGCTGACATGGAACAGCGCACAACTGACTTTTCCATTTCTCCTCCATGGAAACGTGGGCTCTATGTAAGAAGGGATCCATGGACACGAAGAGTAACAATGCTATGCCATATGTATTTAGTTACAAAAGTAACTAGGCATATTTTGTAGATTATGCTACAAAGTTATTTTTGCGGAATACTAAACTATGCTTATGCATTTGATAACCCATGCGTGTTAGCAACCAATTATGCCCTCTCCCGGTGTCCAGCTTTTTATTTGTTTTATTTATTTCATCCTTCGGGCAACATACAGGTATTGCCCACGAGGCAAGACAAAAGGAGGTGCTGAACCTCCTGACTGGGTCTTGTCCTCGCCTGGGTACAGCAGCAGGAGCGGTATTGGATTATACAACAAAAAAAGGCTCTTTGCCATCACTTACACAACAGACGCATCATAAACAGTTCTTGTAAATATATGCAGATAATAAAATAATAATACACACTAAATCATATACAAAAAATGGTACAGAAATACAATACATTAGGGTTGTTCGAACCGACATAACATTCCCTGCTGAAAAAAAGCTCCACGACGCAACAACCCCACAGACCATCCACCACAGAACACCACACAATCCGCACGACACACCGCATAATCCGTTTGACATATCATACGAATTGTATGACATATCACACAGACTGCACGATATGCCACACAGACCGCACGACATCCCACGATGAACGATCTATGAGTCCATTGCATCATAGAACTCCCCCTCAGCAGGGTTACATCAAACGGAACCAGAAGTAAGCATTTTGTCGTCTAGGACACAACGTTAGACAAAAAGAAAGACGAACAGATGCGTTTAAAACCCCTGCGCGTGGAACTATTTTTAGCTGCATCTATCTTGCTTACCGCATCGTCTAAAATGATTCTTGTGGGATACGAAACTATGCTAATCTATTGGTAACCCATGCTTTGTAGCAGCCAAGCATTCCCCATTCCGGTGTTTTTTTTTTAATTCTGTTTTCGCTTTTAGAATTCCGTTTTCGTTTGGAAGTTGTCGATGAGTATCTTTGTGTTCAGAAAAGAAAAAACAGCGCTAAATTCTACACAAACCACACAGAAAGACGGACAGGACGGGCGCTGACGTCCTCACTTAAGCAAACCAAGTTTAACCAATCATGCAACAATCGCACCTGCCTCCATATTTCCGCCCTTAACACTTTGCTCACTCGTCTTGCGTGTCCTAATGAAGGTTTAACAAATCCAAACCTTCATTTGTTAAACCTTCATTAGGACACGCAAGACGAGTGAGCAAAGTGTTAAGGGCGGAAATATGGAGGCAGGTGCGATTGTTGCATGATTGGTTAAACTTGGTTTGCTTAAGTGAAGACGTCAGCGCCCGTCCTGTCCGTCTTTCTGTGTGGTTTGTGTAGAATTTAGCGCTGTTTTTTACTTTCCTGAACACAATGTCACACCAACTAGCCCAGCAAAAGGTACTGTTAGATGAGTATCTTTCACGTATCATTTTGAAAGTTCTTTCTTTTTTTTATATTTCTAGTTTCTCTCATGTTTTTACTCATCGCTGAGTTGCACAATGGCAGCAGCTTCCACGTTCATAAATTTCGCTCTTCCGAGGAATCAATTATTTGGCATTCGTGAATCGTACACATCGCTTGTGTTCCCGCGTTTATGCTCATCCAATTTGCGAAGTAAGGAAATATCAGCGTGAAATGAAGTGACAACTGAAAGCCGAACACAAAAATACAAAAGCAGTACAGTTACGGGAGAGCAAGTACTTTAGCATTTCCAAAAAGCCAACGAGCCTTCCAATGCGTCTCTGAAGCGAAAATTAGCTGCGCTAGCATTTAGACGTTCCTCATCTGAAATATTTTCCTTTTGTTGTCTGCATTTCTGATGCCTTTCATTTGAAGCTGATTGTACTGTCTACGTCACCCTTGTGCAGAGTGGTTGAGCAGTGTGCAGCATGAATAAAAACTGAAATTATACATCAAGCCTTGGTTCTCCAGCAAAGTGCATGTTCAGGCATTGTTTTGGGTTTAGGCGGCTCTACTTCCGGCCAATCATTGTGCCTATAGTAACTAGCGGATGCAGCGGGGTGTCCCTTCGTTTGCATGGAAGCGCCACGCTCGAGCGCTCTACAAAAGGGTGAAGAAGACAGTACGTTTAAGAATGACTCAAATAGGATAATCTTTAAATGCACTGAATCAAATAGTATTATGGATCAAATGGAACTAGCCGTTGGCTATGGGTCCAAAAAGTGTTTTGTATTTTCTGTAAAAGAAATTCGATGTAGACTGAATTGAATTGAATTAGGATCATCCAGCCGCCGAGGAGGCTCAGTGGTTATGGTGCTCGGCTGGTGACCCGAAAGACGCGGGTTCAAACCCGGCCGCGGTGGTCGAATTTCTATGGAGGCGAAATGCTAGAGGCACGTGTACTGTATGATGTCAGTGCACGTTAAATACCCCAGATGGTCGACATTTCCGGATTCCTCCACTACGGTGTCCCTTATAGCCTGAGTTGGTTTGGAACGTTAAACCCCCGCAAACTATAAACTAAATCATAAATAGGATAATCCGAAATGTTAATTGCAGTAACCAGTAACCAGATTTCCTCCAGTAAATCCTCTCTGTCGCTTCTTGTCGTCTGTGCTTATATTCTCTTTATTGCCGTAAGATCCTCGTCGTATTATTCTTTATTATTTTTTTCCTGCGCTTGCGATACGGTGTCGCACACACCCGACCGGCTCGACACGTTTTCACCTCGTCGACCGACAGAGACGACTGGCAAACCCACTCGTCTTCTGCCGCGTTCCACGGGCCGCCTTTTTCTTGATTTCTTTCACTGCCCCAGATAAAAACTTGGCGCTCGCTCAACAAGTGCAACCCGCTCTCTCTCCCTCTCCCCCCTCTCTTCCCTCTGTGAAAGTGTTGCGGAAGAGGGAAAGGGAAAGCTCCCCGAGACAAATGGAAAGGAGGAAAGCAGCTGTCTTGCCGCTCCCGTTGTCTACCGCAAACCTGGAGCGCTCTCCGTCCTAGCCCTCGTGGCCCAATGGATAAGGCATCGGTCTCCTAAACCGGGGATTGCGGGTTCGAGTCCCGCCGAGGGTACAGGCGAAATTTTTTTTTTCTTTGTATAGAGGACGCCGCGACGGAGTGCGTGAACCCGGAAGTTGACATCACACCTTTGCTGGAAGCTCGAATTCTATGAAACCAACAGTATTTGTTCTCGTTGTGGGCAGGTAACGCAGGTAGACAATAGAGGCTGCACCTTATCCTAAAAAAAAAGAGAGAGAGAGGTAGTGTGGGTCACTATCCTAGTCAGCTAACTGGGCGTAACGACACTGAATAGGTCTGAAAGCACGCTTCTTTCATATCAACTCATTAACGGCTACTGCAAGATTTACGGCATAGAAACCATATCTTCTCCTCCGGTCGTGCTACCCTTTGAAGGTATAATAAATTACAACCCGTTTTTGGTCAATTTAAAGCTTCTTCAGGTAGTCAGCCTTCTCTCCGAAAATGGTCCACTTTAATCAGCTGAACAAAAGCGTTGCCTCTGCAGGGCCATCCACTTTGTTCTGTTGTATTTAAAGTGATATAATTGTTTATAGCGTTAACTGTATAATACTTTATTTTCATAACCGTTAAATAATGGTGAAGGCTGCAGGCATAAAACTTATTACCGCTTGGCGTGGCTCTCACCTGTTGGGCAGGGGGCAGTGACATGTGACGTCACCTGTGCCACTTTACATTCATACAGCTTCCATTCTAATAATAAACATACATGAGTCCAGCACGCAGACAGAGAAAACGGAAAATAAACAAAGAAAGAGCATTTCTAAAAAAAAGCGCATTTCTAAACCGGTTGCTTCACGCGAACAGACTTCTAGACTCATAAGTGCGAAATACGATAAAAGCGAAGCTGCGCAGAGCAAATAGCTTATTAGGTTAAAATGGCTAATGATGTCCATATCAATGTTTGTTTCAATAATTTTTGTTTAGAGTGCCATGGAAGCTGATATGCTAACATTCGGCGTTCGGAGTTTGTTCTGACTGCTTGCGAAAAACACAGCTTGCTTTGTAGGTCAAATGTTTAGGGGAATCCCCGAAGGTTGAGTAGATTTGTAATAAGGGAGTAATTACTCATTGACGTCCACCCGAGCGCAGCCATACGGCTACAAAGGAAAGCTATACAGCTTTCTCAGAAACTCAATGATCAATTACTCCCTTACTACAAATCTACTCCACCTTGGGTGATTCCCCTAAACATTTGACCAACACAGTTCGCACTTCGAGTTATTGATCAATTCGCTCTCGCCCTACCGTAAGCATGCCGTCCCGGTTAGCTTAGTTGCTCGAGCGACTACTCCCGTGAAGCGGTCGTCCTGGGTTTGAACCCCGGAGCAGGCCGCATTTTTCTTTAACTAGCAAGTTTCTGAAAACGCTGTATAGCTTTCCTTTGTAGCAGTATTGCTGCGCTTGGGTGGATGCAAATGAGGAATTACTCTCTTATTAACTTGCTTAGTAGTGGCGTGGATGTGTTGACCTAAATAAATGCCTCAGATATGAGCTTCGATGCAATTATTGACTTATTTTGCTTATCTGAATTGTTAAAACACACCGTACTTTTTTCCTGCGCTTCAATTTTTTTAAATAGTTGCCCTAATTTCTATTGTATTAACCTAGATTCAGTCTGGTTTGGTTTTGTTTATTAGTGTTTAACCTCCCAAAGCGACTCAGGCTATGAGAGACGCCGTAGTGAAGGGCTCCGGAAATTTCGACCACCTGGGGTTCTTTAACGTGCACTGACATCGCACAGTACACGGGCCTCTAGAATTTCGCCTCCATCGAAATTCCACAGTCTATTATTACCTTTGTAATTGTGTTATCATCTACCTCCTTACAAGCCTGCTGAAATCACCTCGTAGTGACTGCAGGTTTACAAAATAAATAAATGAAAATATCATGCACAAATACTACCAGGGAGGATACCAGCTACATAAGCCGCCATTTCACATGGCAGATTTATTGCGAATATGTTTCGCACGGAACCAGAAAGGTCTGTTTCGTTTGTTAATGCGATAACACTTGGCTTGCGGTCTCTAAAAAATTCGGCTTCTCGTTCACGAAATTCCCTGATGGTCGAGAGGCTCATGACGTTAACAGCACCGCCAAATCTGAAAATCTGAGGACTAGAATGTTCGAGTAGGTTACATTGGATTAACATCCGGTGATTATACTCATCCAACGAACTAATTCACGCTAATCCG
The DNA here is from genome assembly GCF_055824585.1 of Amblyomma mixtum. Classification (NCBI taxonomy): domain Eukaryota; kingdom Metazoa; phylum Arthropoda; class Arachnida; order Ixodida; family Ixodidae; genus Amblyomma; species Amblyomma mixtum. The sequence continues at coordinate 113,191,093 of NC_143020.1, read as the reverse complement.
CGCAGCAACTTCAACCATTTTTCGGAGCAATAGCGCAAACAGGACAAGAGACCAAGAACGAGTAGACACACACAGCGCTAACTTCCAACAACTTTATTAGGAACGAAAGCACAAATTTATACATGCATTTTTGCCGTGTCATACCATAGCATGCGGAAATTCACTGCGAGCGTAAGTAAGCAATTTATTTTTTTGAGAGTTTGACAGAAGGAGTGCTTACACAGGCACTTCCTAATCTGGCTATCTTTTCTGCTTCAATAATTTCCCGAGTGCGCTTATCCTTACTTTTCCCAACTAAAGAACACTTGTCTAGTAGTGGCTTGCACCTAACACATGCGTTGCAATGTTTCACTAGTTCTCCATCATTTTCGTTTTTATTACTTACATTGCGATTATGCTTACGGAGGAGGTAATTCAGGCAGCGACCAGTTTGACCGACTTGCTGTCGTCCACATGAGAGCGGTATCTGGTACACCACGCCAACCTTGCAATCCACGAACGGAATTTGATATTTCTTTGTGCATTCTTTGGCCAAAGGACGAACAGCTTTGTTTACCTTGCATAGGCTGTTTAACTTTTCAGGGGCAGAAAAAACAACCGCCACATCTATCCGATTTGCAATGCGCTTAAGATTTTGAGAGATGGTATGCAAGTATGGGATAACTGCCATTTTTTTCTTCTGTCTTTCAAAGGGCGCACGCGCACAAGGGTGCAGCTCAGTGTTCAGCTTCCTGAGTAAACTTTCCGCTACTGAAATCTGAAGGTGACCAGGATAGCCAGCGTGCGAAAGCCTACTGCACTGTTGTTGCAAACTTGCATATATCAAATGCGGACAGGATTTTCGGAGGGCATTTTCAAAGCACAGATTCGCTATTGCTCTTTTTTGACCAGTTTAGAGTGGGCAGATTTGAAGGGCAGGAGAGGCTTGCTATTGCGAGGTTCATAAGCCCAGCAGGTATGACCTGGGTGAAAGGTGATGCTAATGTCAAAAAATCTAAGCTTGTCATTAGAAGGCAGTTCGAAAGTTAGAACATGCGGTTTAAAACTTTGTCTGAGCATACTTAGTATGTTAAAAGCATTGGATTTAAAGGAATCATGGTCACTGTCAATAAAAATCAGGGAATCGTCAACGTATCTAAAAACTTTGGCAACCTGCATATTGTCTAATCTGTCCATAACGGCTTTGTCAAGTTTTGCTTAAACGAGGTCACTTAAGATCGGGGAAATGCAGGAGCCGATACGAATCCCTTCTTTTTGAAGGTGAGGTTTATCATTCCAAAAGATAAACATGGACCTCAGATAGAAGGATAAAAGTTCTAAAAAACTGCTAACACTAATACCTGCCGAGTTTTGAAAAGCAACGGTTCCAAACTGGTCAATACACTCTTCAACACATTTTACTGGTTTGGTTTGGTTTATGGGGTTTAAAGTCCCAAAGCGACTAAGGCTATGAGAGACGCCGTAGTGAAGGGCTCCGGAAATTTCGGCCACCTGGGGTTCTTTAACGTGCACTGACATCGCACAGTACACGGGCCTCTGGAATTTCTCCTCCAAAGAAATTCAACCGCCGCGGCCGGGATCGAACCCGCGTCTTTCGGGTCCGCAGCCGAGCACCATAACCGCTGAGCCACCGCGGCGGCCCAACACATTTTACTAACATGTTGAAGAGTGTATTGACGAGATTTTTCTTTCGGGCGTCTTTCGGGCCAGCCGATGTGAAGGATGACTCCGTCACAGAATATACCCGATGCTTGGTGCTGCGTCGCGGTAAAGTTTTTCCTTCTCTCTCTTAAGCTCTACGAACTCGAGTAAACGTCTTTGCCGCAATTCATTTTTGCCAGAAGGGCGGAAATAGATGAATGCGCATAGCTCGCCCCTCCCCCCATCCTTAAGGGAAAGTGGTCGTCAAGCTTCAAAAAAGCTGTTCGGCAGCTAGAGGCCAGCAAAGGATAATTAGTTTCCCGGAACGGTTATTTGCAGCATGCTTTTTTTTTTCACTGTTTCTGCTCTATACGGCAACGGTTCAGATTTGCCGGTCAAGTGAAGGCGCAGTTTCGGTGTTGTAACCGACCAAACTCTGCTGCCAACTTTCCTGTCACGGCGAACAGGTGATACATCGCCGCGAAGCTTTTTATGTTTGTTCATTCCTCCAAACTGCCCGAAAGCGACTTTATCGCTTTGTTTGCGATGCAAAGACGCGACCACAGTTGAAATTGAAATTGAAATTGAAATTTATTCCACAACAAAAAGATGCTGCGAGGAGGACAGGAGAAAAGCTGTGTGAACAGCTTGAAAAGCCCTGACCCCCCAACACACGGGGTAGGACAGAAGCGTGCGGCAAGAGAACACAGTCGGATATGGCAACATCGTTGAAAAAGTTAGTATAAAACAGGCAAGAAGAACTAGAAAATCATATCACAACATTATACAAACAATAAACGCAGTTCTTTTGGTGTTATATCTGATATGTCAATGTTAGCATCCTTTATCATGTGATTCAGAAGTGTAGGCAATTTAAATTTTATCATTTGATTTCCATAATTGGTTCTGCATTTTGGAACATACCACATCTCAGGATGGCGCACATTATAAGCAGAAATGTTTTTCTCTAGCCTTGCTAGGCTAGTGATGGCATCATTATTTTTTATTAAACTGAGTTTATATAAGCGGCACAGTCTGTGATCGTTCATCGATGAAACTTGTATTATGTGGTACTTCTTGAATAGGCCTGCTGTGTGGAAGCGATATGGAACTTTACAGGCGAGGCGTAAAGCCCTTTTTTGCAAGACAGTAAGTTTGCTAATGTTTTCAGCTGTTGTTGTTGCCCATACAGAAAACGCCTAATTTAATAAAGAGGAAAATAAAGAGTTATATATGAGCATGTTAACAGGTATGGGAAAATTGTAGCAGTAACGGCGCATAACGCCAGCTGTCCTGGATAGCTTACCAACGATATAGTTTACGTGATCATCCCATGTCATGTTTTCTGAGAAATACACGCCCAGTGATTTAAAGCTCCTTACCACTTCAATTTCAGTGTTATTTAAAAAAATGGAAGGTCGCTGGACATGTGTGTGTCGGGGGTGAAATAAAATAGCCTTCGTTTTATTAATGTTTAGCTTTAGGCAGTTAATTTGAGCCCAGGCATTAATTTCGGACAACGTTCTATTCGCTCGGATACCTAGATCAACACACGATTTGCCTGAAAAGAATAAACTTGTGTCGTCAGCATAGATTATATAATGTGCCGTTGCATCAACGCGAACTATCTCGTTAATATAAAGAATGAAAAGAAATGGTCCCAGGATGCTTCCCTGTGGGACACCTGTTTTGATTGACTTTGATGTGGAGTGTTTTCCTTCAATGACGACAAACTGAGTACGGTATTGTAAGTAAGACGATATTAATTGATGCGAAATGCCTCTTATGCCGTAGTGATCGAGTTTTTGAAGGAGAATTTCATGATTAATTAGGTCAAAGGCTTTGGAAAAGTCCAGAAACAGCCCAAGTGCCATATTTTTACACTCAAAGTTTTCGAGAATGAACTCCTTTTGGGCCAGCAGTGCGAGTTCCGTAGATTTGTTCCTGCGGAAGCCAAACTGAGCAGACGTTATTAAGTTGTAACGTTCAGTGAAAGAGGTCAAGCGTTTCAGAATTATTTTCTCTAAACCTTTGGAGAATACAGGTAAAACGGATATGGGGCGGTAGTTTGACATGTCATTGCTATTTCCCTTCTTAAACACAACTGTCACTTTTGCTCGCTGCATTTTTTGAGGAAAGCATCCTGTGGACAAACACATATTAAAAATGTGGGTAAGACAAGGTGCTAATACATCAATGGCAAATTTTACAGGTTTCACTTGAATATCGTCCGCGTCAGCAGCTCTACTATTGCTTGGGGTTAAAAATGTCGCTACAAGCTCACTATTAGTGACTGGGTCTAAAAATATAGTTGGATTACTTCGCTCCTTCATATATCTTAAATCAGGGTTTCTACTGGTAGCACCACCGATTGATAAAAAGAAGTCATTAAATGCGTCAGCTAACTTAGTGCCTTGAAGTTCTATGCCATCTTTTACGATTGTGGTTACCGCTTCTGAATCATTACCAAATACAGTGTTTAGTGCCTTCCAAACGGAGTTATCTCGAATGACCGCAGCCACGCGGGACTGCTACGTGATTCGAGATTGTTATGGCTGCTTTTCGTTGTTTATCTCGAAAGTTCTCTGTCAGCTTTAATCTGAGCGCAGGAGGGAGCAGCGGTGATTCTGTTCTTCGACGGGCACCGATTACGTTTGTTGCTATTGCAACCGCCGTGCTGTTCAATTCTTTGTGGGCACGAGTCAGCCCAGTAAAGAATTCGTCTAACCCATTAACGCCCGACGTTGCGTGCATATATGATACAGAGCGCAAAAATGTGAGTTTTAATTTCTGCCCGCATATCTACTAAACCTGCTGACATATTTCAAGTAACACTCTTCTCCAACATATTTATCAACGCGAGGCTAAAGTATAAGCTGCCAGAGAGTCAGGAGGCCCACGAAAAGATGAATTCGTGCAAAAGCTAGCCCTGTAACCCAGAACAGCCAAAATTTATGTGGTCGTAATGCTGCATTCACAGATGATAGAGAAGTTTTGAATTTTGCACTAGAATTTCTGCATGCACCTGTGTGTTAGTTCATGGGTTTTTGTGGGCCTTGGGCACTCAGATATTACAAAAATAGCTCAAATCAACAAACATGTAATTACGTTTTTCTTTATTAATCTCAAAGTTTTTTTGTTTATTTCTTTGGCGATCAAAGAGCTATTAATGATACGATACTGGAAATTCATCGCTTTCATCTGGCGTTTTCATTGCATCGGAATTAATGGCTTAATCGTCGCTTCTTTCAGCTCGTTCGTTGTCCATGTTGTTGCCACCTCCACGTGACAACATGGCACGACGCGTGCGCAGGGCTGAAACGAGCCAAGCAAACCAGCGTGCAAGGACGATAGCCTAAATCAGGAATAAAACACAATATTCTGCCGCCTGAAATAGAAACAAAGGCGTTGCTATTGCCTCAGTTGAAAAAAAAAGCGAACTAATTAAGGCTCAAGATAAGGCCTTCCACACCATCCGGGCCGCCGGTCGAGATTTGGCGAGACCAGGCGAGACTTGGCTGAGCCTACCGGGCTGCAGCGATTCGGCTGCAGCATGGCGTCAGCCCTTTCACCTTTGTTCGGACGTCATTTTCTTAGTTATTCGGGACGTAGATCTAAACTCATCTTGACTGATTGCATTAATGAAGACCTCTCTGCCTACCTCGTCAAACTGTGACGGAATCCCTGTAATAGCGCTGCAATAGCTGGGGCCTTGGAACTCAAAGGCCCAAGCTATTACCCCTTGAGAACGTCGTATTCTTGGTCGCTCTTGGATTGACCGTAGACAAATACGGCAGGTATTTTATTCTATCATCGAATAATGCCAGCCAAAGTGTCTCTGCCAGCTTGTCTTCTAAGTGCTGTGTCGTCGGTGTCGCTTCTTCAAAGGGTGAACTCATGAACGAAACCGTCTCAAAGCTTCAGCCGCAGCAGCTAGAAAGGTAAGTGATTTGCACTTTGTCAGCTCTGCAACTCGCAGTGCTTGGCCCGCGAGTGTTGTAACCCTCCAACTATTATTGGCGGGAAAAATGCGTTCAAAGCTCACGCGAACATAGTGCAAAAACCTATAATTACCAGGGGACATTCATTGCACCAATCGCGGAGGTACACCCTCCCACTTTTTTTAACCTGAACGCGCGAGCGTCGACTGCCCGGTGCAGCGGTGCATAGGCGGAGCAGAGCGGAAATCGGGAGAGGGGTACGGGCATGCGCGCCGATCATGTCGCTGCAGCTATCGCCGTCTGCTTGGCTGTTCTGTTTCGTGCGAAGCAACCCCTGCGAAGCAATTTTTATGGCCGGGCCAAGTTCTGAGAGCGTTTGTTGCGTATTCTATCTGATGCGTCTTTAAGGCTCTGAGATGGTGCAAACGCGTAGAGTTCCAAGCACGACTCTAGGCTTCGGTTGCATTTGCGGGTAGCGTCTCGAGAGCATTTGCTTTAAATAGCGAAATTAAAGCGTCAATAGCGAAGGCCCTCTTCTGTCAGTTTGTTGTAATCAACGTTTGCCACTAGTTTTTTGGGCATGCTAGGCTGTTTCCAAATGTTTGCTCTTTTCAGAATCACCCGTGCTACATGCAGCGGATAAAATCAATTGCTCGCAGCTTCTTGGGGCTCCGATGCATAACAGCCGATGATGGGCAGGGGTTGCTTCGCACTAATCAGAACAGCCTAGCAGACGAACCTTATTCCAGCAGCACGAATTGAGGGCGTGCCGTTGCCCTCGCAAGCTTTCTCCTCTTCTTCTTCTTCCGGCGCCGCAGCGCCGGGCAGTCGACGCTCGTGCGTTCAGGTTAAAAAAGTGGGAGGGTGTACAACCGACCAAATGTACAGTCTTTGTCAAAAGTAACCCTGCTGCACGGTTTGCTTCTAGCTTGTTTAGTGGAGCCCTTGTGACTTACCTAAACATCAAAAGTTGTTGGAAGGTAAGAATACCCCCAGTCCTTACCTTTAACAACCATTTCAGCTTCAGGGAAGCCGTAAGGGCTCCACTATACGGCCGAGAAGCAAACCATGCAGCCTGGTTACTTTTGACAAAGACTGTACCCTGTAAAAGGTTCTTTTCGGCTACACAGCTGGCATATTCATGCTGTAATTTGACGCGTGAGGTGGCATTTCGTGGTTCCTTTTTGTTCATATACTGTTTGAGTGGAGTACTTGCGTGTTTAGATCAAAGTTATCAGAAATATTCATCGTCTGCCGCTACGAAGAGCCGAAACAAGCGGTGCTTACTCTGGGTAAACGACTTGTTCGGCATGAAAGGGGCGGTTGTTTACCCAGAAGAGAAGTCCATATGGACCACAACCATTACTGCGTATGCCGCTTGTTTTGGCTCTTCGTAGGTGCGGACGATTGGGATTTCTAATAATTTTATCCAACCAGGCAAGTACTCCCCTCGAATAACACGTGAAAAAAAAAGACATCTAAATGCCACCTCACGCGTCAGGTTACAGCATGAATATACTAGCGGTGTAGCCAAAAGCAACCTTTTACAAGGCGCATTTATCAATGTCACCCCCTAGCGAGTTAAAGATTTGGCCGGGTGTACAGATACAAGCAATGATAGGCGACTCACAATCGTATGTCGCGGAGTAATCGCCTAACTGCGGCTGATCATGAAACAAGAGGCACGCCCTGAGGCGGTTGTCTGTTCTTTCTTAGAAAGCAGGGAGATAAGTAAGCGCCGAAGTCGTCGCTCATTGAGTACTACATGTCCTGATGTTACAAGCACCATTCTTTCCCGTACCGCAGGGGACCGACCGTTGCGCAAATGAACTCAACCATCCCCCGGAAAATTAGAGACAGGGAGGTTAACCGGGTTGGTTGGCCGGTTTATGGGGTTTAACGTCCCAAAGCACTGAGGCTATGAGAGACGCCGTAGTGGAGGGCTCCGGAAATTTCGTGAAGGTATAGGTTGCGCAATCAAAGGACGAACCACGAAGAAAGACACAGAGACACACACAAGCGCTTGTGTGTGTCTGTGTCTTTCTTCGTGGTTCGTCCTTTGATTGCGCAACCTATACCTTCACAACATCATGTACCAACTAGGCCCAACCCAAGTTTTATTGAAGTTCCGGAAATTTCGTCCACCCGGGGTTCTTTAACGTGCACTGACATTTAACGTGCACTGACTAGAATTTCGCCTTCATCGAAATTGGGCCGCTGTGGCCGGAATCGAACCCGCGTCTCTCGGATTAGTAGCCGAGCGCCGTAACCAGGAAGCCACCGCGGCGGGGCGGAGGTTAACCCGGATGGAGCCGGTTATCTACTCTGCACTGCGCTTCGAAAGCACCACTGAGCACACACCTCATTAATAAGGCACAATTAGTACGCACACGCAGAGAACCTTGGCAGCGTAGTCGAACGTTTTGGGTGTGAAAGTCCCAATTGTTCTGATTTGGCACGCGTGATCGTATCGCATGTCACAAAAGTTGGCATTAACTTGTCGCGTTAGAAAAAAAATTACGTTCCTTTATTTTTTCTCTCTTCTGAGCACGGGGGAATCCGGTGTGATGGGCCAGTGGATTTGGTGTTCGGTTGCTGATGCCAAGGTCGCGGGTTTGATTCCCACCTGCGGCATCCCCATTTCGATGGAGGCGAAAAAAAATTCGCTGTGGCTTAGCTTGGTTAAGCCCGGTAATTGCGAAAGCAATAACCGTACCTATGCCATGGTTCAGCTGGTAGTGTAGCTGGTGGTGGTGCTTGTGGTTAACTTGTGGGGATGCATCGGTTATACAATCTAATCTAATCCAATCCAATCCAATGTAATCTAATCTAATCTAATGTAATGTAATCCAATCCAATTTAATCTAATGTAATGTAGTGTAATGTAATCTAATATAATCTAAGGCCGCCGGTGGTGGCACCGCCACTACTCGCAGACGGCGCTAGATGGTCGCCCAGCTCTTCGGCGTGACGTCACACAGAGGTCATGCGAAAGGTCAATGGTGGCACTGCCGCGTCACGGCAAATGCTTGAAAGTGCAAGTAGTAAAGCTTTCGCTTTAAAAAACTTGAGGGATTACTTTAGCTCCGCCTCAAGGGCCCACGTGACCCGATAGCGTTGAGGGGGGTCTCTTCAGTGGCCCGGGGTCCTCTTAGCATATCACTTGGCAGATACTGTTCTTTCTTTCACCATCACATAAATATTGTGTGGCTATGGCCTTTGTTTAGCCATTTGAGCTGCGCACGCTCTCTTCCAGTCAATCTAAGTGCGCGCACGGGCAGCGCAACTGCGCATGACCGAACTGTTGCTCGCCAGATGTGGCATGTCATCGCTGCGGTGAAGACTTGATAAGGGCAGCCAAGCGGCGCTGGGGGGCGTAAGTATGTTTTCCTATGCGGGGGATTCCTGCGGGAGCGCTGCTGGGGTGCGGTCACGCATTCGGCAGCCAGCTCAGGTCATCACGATGGACACAGACGGAGGAGCTTGACTCGGCGCGCATCTGCGAGGATGAAGAGGGAGCTGGAATCGGCAACGATGGAATAGCTGTTCGGCGTGAGTAGCTATTACGCGGGGAGCCAGGTTTCTTGTAGTACAGTTTTTGTCAATGATGTAGAGCCCCAGAAATTTGTTCTTAAGCCGTGTAGTGGGGCTTTTAAAGGTGCACTGAAGAGGAATCTGAACTCGTCTTTTTGCCGCGGGAACTCGATCTGCACGTTCCGAGCATTCTTAGAAACTTCGATTTGTTGCCCTGTGTGGCCGATTTCCCTAATTAAATCGAATTAACGTCCGGCTCCCACCATTTTATGCGAAGCATACTACTTTAGCTACCACTTCAGCCCTTCACCGTGGTTATGCGCCTCCAAATCACGTGATACATGACGTCACACCACGTGACACGATGACGTCACGACAGTAGAGAAACGGGGGCCCACCTCGCGCCGTCGCTGTGGTTGTGCGCCTCCGAATCACGTGATACATGTCGTCACACCACGTGACACGATGACGTCACGACAGTGGAGAAACGGGGGCCCACCTCGCGCCGTCTCCGTGGTTGTGCGCCTCCAAATTACGCGACACGATGATGCTTCGCATTCTCCAGGCTTAACCAAGTTAAGCCTCTGCAATTTTTTTTTTAATTCTCCCGCGTACGGTGGGCGGAGTCGACAGACGCGTGGAGCGCCTTTCACCCAGTCCCGTGGCGGCTTGCCGCTCTGCCATCGGCGGAGTAATACGTAGTAGTCCGTAGTAGCAAATAGTCCGCGCGTATTTTTATTTCTTCGGGCTTATTTTGCGGCTATCTGCGAATGAAACTATTTATTCATGGAAACCTAAAAAACAAAACAAAGCGAAAGCAAAGACTCCACGGAGCTGGCTGAAAGGCACTCAACGCCTTGGTCGACTCCGCCCACCGTACTCGGAGAATTCAAAAAATAAAGGCGGGAGCCGGACGTTAATTCGATTTAATTAGGGAAATCGGCCACAGAGGGTAATAAGTCGCAGTTTTTTTTTAATGCGATGTTTATTGCCTCAGGGCATAAAACGGCATGTAATGATAAATGAGGATGCCTAAATAAATGAGTAAAGGTTCGCTGATCTAATGAAATCGAGCAGTGAACGATGATGAGGTCCTTGTGTCCAAGCGGTGTATGAAGCACTGCTATCGGGCGAAAGACCCGCTGCCGCCAGGTGCCAAATTCTTGTAGGCTTCAGCGCCGGGCAAACCCACAGCAGGTGGTGAATGCTAGGAACGTGTAGATCGAGTTCCCGCGGCAAAAAGACAAGTTCAGAATCCTCTTCAGTGCACCTTTAAGAACGTTTGGCACTTCTAAGCTTGGGAGGATTGAGGACTTAAGATCCCCCCGCCTTCGCGAGATTAGGGTCCTTGAGTACGCAAGAAGAGCCGTGCTACAGGGCGCAGAAGCAGACCCCTTTTGACGAAGACTGCACGTACTGTTTCGAGCGCTTGTCGCTGCCGCTTCGCCTCATTCACGTTTCATTCCTTTTTTCTTAGTTCTTTTTAGCTACCCTTTGTGCTCTTTGTATTTTTGTTCTGTCACGCTCAGGGGTGGTGCTTGTTTTCTTGTAGCCTTAGCCTTGCGCTGTCGAGAGCGTCGATCGCAAGTCTGGCTCCGCCGCCATGTTCTATGTTGTGCCCTTTTGGAAGCGTTGTTTCGGTCCAGAAAAAACCGGTATCCTCTATGTTGACTATGGGTGTGTCACTCGTCGGGCTAGACCATGGCACACAGACCCTGCTCCCTGGAAAGCGATGCTTTCATTTGTCACCCAGCGTGAATTTTAAGGCGAAAGCCGTTAGTGCTTCATCGTTGTCCACAGAAGGTTGTCAGCAGAGGTGTAGCGCTTTTCGGTTGGTCGAAATGGTTATGACGTCAGAGTGCGCGGATTCGAAGTAATAAGATCACCCACGGACGCCTGACGCCCCCTTTTGGAGCAGAGGACAACTAATAAAAAATATTCGTCCACCCCGCCTTGCAGCACTTTAGAGAACCAAAGTGCCCCCTGAATTTTTTTACTCGAGCACTGGTTCGCCCCTCGAGTGTCGCAAATTGCATCAGCCTTCCCTATTCTCTTCTTTCAAGAGAACTTCAAGGTCACCTTGCGGTACCTCCCAGTCTGCAGTGAAAGAGGAGGCGTCCCTGAAAGCAGAATGTGCGGAGGTTCCGGAAAACATGGCAGGACTCCTCCGATTTATAAGGCCAGTACTTTTCCTGTTGTCTGAGCTTCTTCGATCAAGGGCCCAATTCACGGATGTTAGTCGACAGATGACTGTCAATGGATGAGCACCATCTGATGACTACTTGGCTCAAACTTCACCTCCTGGCCGCGGTTTGGGCACCGTGTTCACGGATCATTAGCTGCATCTAAATTTGCCAGTGCCAAGGTATGAGGGGTGCGCTGACGTGAAATCTGTCTGCGATTTTCTTTACGAATTGGAGGACTATCATGGCAATTTCGGGCTCCGCTCTGCTGACGCGTGTACTACCGGTCGCATTAGTAGTAAAACACGTTTCGGGGCTAGTTGGTGATGCAGTTTCTTTTCTTCAACTTTAAACAGCGCTAAGTTTCAGACGAATACACAGATAGACATAACAGGATGGGCGCTGAGCAGATTAAGACGAGCAGACTGCATTTCGTCCCCTATTTTTAAGCAAACTGAATTCGCTGGTATGCAGGAAGACAGAGGTGGTGCTGACTCACATGTCGCCTTTCGCCTTGATGAAAAAGGCTCCGGGTATTTCCCGAGCTAATCTATCTTTGATTCTGGACAGAATTTTGATCTTGTCATGCCGTGGCTCACAGTTATGATCGTTTAGATCCTTGCAAGAACGGCAATGGGCGGGTTGATTCATGGATGACTGTTGCGTTTCCCAAGGTTCCTTCATGTTATCTTTCACGTTCGTGAACGCAACGCCCAGTCTGGTCAACGTGCACTTTGCCACAAAAAAGTGTGATCTCATAGACCACACCCGTGGCACATCGTTTTTTTCCACAGCTGGATATCGCAGAGCCACTACTGCAGACCTTAGGGCACATCTTGGCAAGTTTATAAGGCGCAGAGAACACCATCGGAACGCCGTACTTGTTGCCCACCCTTTTTAGGTTATGGGACACCTTGTGGATGGATGGCATAACCACTGGTTTGGCGTTCCCGGGTCTTTTTGTTCTGCGTGTCTTCTTTTGCCTTCCCTTGAACTTCTGTATAGCAGGGCCTCGGTGACAGCAGTCAGTACGTGGCTAGGGAACCCTGCTTTTCGCAGTCTGGCTACCTCGCCCCGAAAGCTCTCTTGCATTACGTGAGGGCATAACTTGACCAGTGTGGATTCTAGAGAAAGGGTCGCAATAGCCCTCTTACAAGGGTTTGAATGGACCGAATCGAATCAAAATCAGCGCCCGTCCTGTCATGTCTATCTGTGTGTTCGTCTGAAAAGTTAGCGGAAGTAATTCTTTCCACCCGACTGCATTGTACGCATAAACGATGACCTTTTGCACCAGAATGCAAGGCGAAACTGAGGCCATGCTTGAGTTTCTGCGCAGCTTCCAAGAGCTGCACGAGCGAGCTGATCCCGGAGTACCCGAGGCAGAGAAGATGCCTCAAGCCATACACCGGAGCCATCCGAGGTTCCAGCCGTATCTCCGGTTCCACCTGTTCCAGGACTTCGACGACATATAAGTGGAAGCGTCCAGCATCGAGGCGTCATACCTCCTCCCCCCCCCCCCCCCCCCCTCGGATCGTCTGTGTGCATGGCTCGGATCTACAGCCGCACACGGCATGGTGTACCAGTACCACACAGGCTCCCCTTTCACTTCGGGTAAAGGCCGGACTAATATTGGTCATGTGAATCGACTTCCAGTTTGCCTCCGTTGCGGAGGCCCTGGCCACTACGCGACCAGAGCTCAACATCGGCAAAGAAGTCTGCTGCGGTAGCTGCCGACTATAAGCAATTGTGGCTGCAACCCTATATGGCCTCTTCGAAGGCGGAAAAAGGCTTCATCTACGCAATAAAAAGTGCTGAAAATCCTGAGAAATAAAACTGTTTTGCACGATAATCCCTAAAATGAAGAAACGACGGAAACATCTAGCTGCTTGCGATCACCCATTGTTTTTGGCTCGAGATACAGGGACGAGCTCACTTTAAAGCTAAGAGCACGCGCCTGGAACGCCACCTGACGGCTTACCCAGCACGACAGCCTGAAGAGCGCCAAGGTGAGTTAACCTGTTTTTTTCTTTAGGATTTCATTGCTCCCAAAGCAACAAAAGTCGATTCTGACACGAGCTCCCTTTCTTTTGTCTTCAATTCCTCCCTGTATATATGACCATCTCGCCGGCGAAAATAGAAAATAGTCGAAGTACCGAAAAATCTGACAGTTTTTTGGAAGTTCAACGGGCGTGCTCACTTTAAAACTAAAAGCACGCGCCTCGAACGCCGCATGGCGGCTTACCCAGCATGGTAGCATGAAGATCGCAAAGACAGGTTAACTATTCCCGGAAGCAAGAAAGTGCAAATTTTTATTTTCGTGCCACTTCTTATATAATGAATTTCTCGCTTCCTGTTGCGTCTTGTGATACGTCTTTGGGGTTAATATACGCTAGGCGAACTTCCAAAAATTCTGAGAAACAAAACTGGCCTGCTGAAAGCTTCCTTAAATGAAAAAAAAAAGGCGAAAACGTGTAAATTGCTCGAGGTCAGCGAGTCAATTTTGTTAGATTTGAAGGGCGAGCTTACTTTAAAGCTACGTGGTGGTGAAAATAAAACACTTGGCTTCTTGAAACTTCACCTGCGGGATGCCCCTCAACATGTAAGACAACAAGCATACATTTCACTCAGAACTAAACTGGAATTCGCATCGGCCATCTGGAACCCTCACCAAGCATATCTAACAAACGCCCTCGAAGTTGTGCAGAACAGAGCCACCAGATTCATTCATTCCTCGTATTCATACGAAGTTAGCATATCATCTCTAAAATTGCAATCAGGTCTATCTAAACTTTCTGTTCGCCGTCGCACTGCCAGTCTCGTCTTATTTCACAAGTTGTTTTATTCACCCCTAAGACAAGAACCCTACATCTGCGCACCCCCGCCGCGCAGATCCCATCGCATCAGTCACCCTCTTCAAGTTTTGCGCCCACGTGCCCGTACTACTGTTTTCTCTAATTCATTTTTTTTGCCGAGTAGCAGCTGACTGGAACGGCCTTCCCCGCGATATCGCTGCCATCACCTGCCCTGGAACATTCGTGACTGCAGTGGACACCTGTACTTTATAAAAACCACCCCTTATGTAACACCCCGCAAGGGGTCTTTAAGGAAAATAAAGTGATGTGATTAAAAGCATGCGTCTGTGACGCCACCTGGCGGCTTGCCGAGACCGGAAGCATGAAGATCGCAAAGGTAGGTTAACCAGGTGTTCCTTTAGGATTTCATTGCTCCGCAATGCAGAAAAGTGCACATTTCGCTTCCCGTGCCATTTCATTATTCGTGAAATGCTGGCTTCCTCTCGCCTCGGCAATGTATAGCGGTCTCGGCAAAGGTACCAGCTGGCGTCACAGACGCATGCTCCAAGCTTAAAAGCGAGCTCGTCCATTGAAATGTATGTAAATTTACTCGCCGATCACGAACAGTTTCGAGGTTCTCACCTTTTTTTTTCACGTAAGGAAACTTTACCCTGGCCAGTGTTGTATCTCAGAATTTTCGCAGCTTCGCCTTGCGTATATTAACCCCAGAGTCGCATCAAAAGAGGCCACAGGAAACGAGAAATTCCTGATGAACGAAATGGCACGGAAAGCGAAATGCGCACTTTTGTGCCTTGGGAGCAATGAAATGCTACAGAACCACCTGGTTAACCTACCTTTGTGATCTTCAGTAACGCGGTCTCAGCAAGGCACCAGGTGGCGCCCCAGACAAATGCTAAAAGCTTAAAAGCCAGCTCGCCCCTTGCAAATTATGTAAATTTACTCGCCGATCACGAGCAGTTTCAAAGTTTTTGTCTTTATTTTCGCCAGGAAGCATACTACTGGTCAGTTTCATTTATCAGAATGAGCAGAAGGTTTTTTTGCATGTTTTAAGCTGAGACCCGCCGCAAAAGAGGCTACAGGGAGCGAGAAATTGATGATTAATGTGCAAGAAATTGATGTGCAATTTATTTAATCATTAATTTCTCGCTCCCTGCAGCCTCTTTTGCGGCGGGTCCGAGCTTAAAATATGCAAAACAACCTTCTGCACATTCTGACAAATGAAACTGGCCGGTAATATGCTTCCTGGCGAAAATAAAGCCGAAAACTTGGAAACTGCTTGTGATCGGCGCCTGTTTTCTCTAAGATTTCAATGGGCGAGCACGCCGTTCAACAAAAAGCATGCGTCCGCAGCGGCACCAAACGGCCAACAAGACCTGATTGCTTGAAGAGCGCAAAGGTGGGTGCAGATGGTCTTTCGTGTCAACATGGTTGCACGCAAAAAGCGAAAAATGCGAATCTGGTTGGATGTGCAATTTGTTTAATCATCAATATCTCCCTCCCTGCAGCCTCTTTTGCGGCGGGTCTGAGCTTAAAACATGCAAATAAATCTTCTGCACATTCTGACAAATCAAACTGGCCGGACATATCCTTCCTGGCGAAAATAAAGCTGAAAAGTTTGAAACTGCTTGTGATCTGCGCCTGTTTTCTCTAAGATTTCAATGCGTGAGCACGCCGTTCAGCAAAAAGCATGCGTCCGGAGCGGCACCAAACGGCTAACAAAACCCGAGTGCTTGAAGAGCGCAAAGGTGGTTGCACATGGTCTTTCGTGTCAGCTTGGTTGCACGCAAAAAGCGAAAAATGCGAACCTGGTTGGATGTGCAATTTCTTTAATCATTAATTTCTCGCTCCCTGCAGCCTCTTTTGCGGCGGGCCTGAGCTTAAAACATGCAAAAAAAACCTGCACATTCTGACAAATGAAACTGGTCGGTAAGTTGCTTGCTGGCGAAAATAAAGCCGAAAACGTTGAAACTGCTTGTGATCGGCGCCTGTTTTCTCTAAGATTTCAATGGGCGAGCACGCCGTTCAGCAAAAAGCATGCGTCCGCAGCGGCACCAAACGTCTAAGAAGACCTGATTGCTTGAAGAGCGCAAAGGTGGGTGCACATAGTCTTTCGTGACAACTTGGTTGCACGAGAGAAGTGAAAAATGCGAATCTGGTTGGATGTGCAATTTGTTTAATCATTAATTTCTCGCTCCCTGCAGCCTCTTTTGCGGCGGGTCTGAGCTTAAAACATGCAAATAAACCTTCTGCACATTCTAAAAAATGAAACTGGCCGGTAATATGCTTCCTGGCGAAAATAAAGCCGAAAACTCTGAAACTGCTTGGGATCGGCGCCTGTTTTCTCTAAGATTTCAATGGGCGAGCACGCCGTTCAGCAAAAAGCATGCGTCCGCAGCGGCACCAAACGGCTAACAAGACCTGATTGCTTGAAGAGCGCAAAGGTGGGTGCACATAGTCTTTCGTGACAACTTGGTTGCACGAGAGAAGTGAAAAATGCGAATCTGGTTGGATGTGCAATTTGTTTAATCATTAATTTCTCGCTCCCTGCAGCCTCTTTTGCGGCGGGTCTGAGCTTAAAGCATGCATATAAACCTTCTGGACATTCTGAAAAATGAAACTCGCCGGTAATATGCTTCCTGGCGCAAATAAAGCCGAAAACTTTGAAACTGCTTGTGATCGGCGCCTGTTTTCTCTAAGATTTCAATGGGCGAGCACGCCGTTCAGCAAAAAGCATGCGTCCGCAGTGGCACCAAACGGCTAACAAGACCTGATTGCTTGAAGAGCGCAAAGGTGGGTGCACATAATCTTTCGTGACAACTTGGTTGCACGAGAGCAGTGAAAAATGCGAATCTGGTTGGATGTGCAATTTGTTTAATCATTAATTTCTCGCTCCCTGCAGCCTCTTTTGCGGCGGGTCTGAGCTTAAAACATGCAAATAAACCTTCTGCACATTCTGAAAAATGAAACTGGCCGGTAATATGCTTCCTGGCGAAAATAAAGCCGAAAACTTTGAAACTGCTTGGGATCGGCGCCTGTTTTCTATAAGATTTCAATGGGCGAGCACGCCGTTCAGCAAAAAGCATACGTCCGCAGCGGCACCAAACGGCTAACAAGACCTGATTGCTTGAAGAGCGCAAAGGTGGGTGCACATAGTCTTTCGTGACAACTTGGTTGCACGAGAGAAGTGAAAAATGCGAATCTGGTTGGATGTGCAATTTGTTTAATCATTAATTTCTCGCTCCCTGCAGCCTCTTTTGCGGCGGGTCTGAGCTTAAAACATGCATATAAACCTTCTGGACATTCTGAAAAATGAAACTGGCCGGTAATATGCTTCCTGGCGTAAATAAAGCCGAAAACTTTGAAACTGCTTGTGATCGGCGCCTGTTTTCTCTAAGATTTCAATGGGCGAGCACGCCGTTCAGCAAAAAGCATGCGTCCGCAGCGGCACCAAACGGCTAACAAGACCTGATTGCTTGAAGAGCGCAAAGGTGGGTGCACATAATCTTTCGTGACAACTTGGTTGCACGAGAGAAGTGAAAAATGCGAATCTGCTTGGATGTGCAATTTGTTTAATCATTAATTTCTCGCTCCCTGCAGCCTCTTTTGCGGCGGGTCTGAGCTTAAAACATGCAAATAAACCTTCTGCACATTCTGAAAAATGAAACTGGCCGGTAATATGCTTCCTGGCGAAAATAAAGCCGAAAACTTTGAAACTGCTTGGGATCGGCGCCTGTTTTTTCTAAGATTTCAATGGGCGAGCACGCCGTTCAGCAAAAAGCATGCGTCCGCAGCGGCACCAAACGGCTAACAAGACCTGATTGCTTGAAGAGCGCAAAGGTGGGTGCACATAGTCTTTCGTGACAACTTGGTTGCACGAGAGAAGTGAAAAATGCGAATCTGGTTGGATGTGCAATTCGTTTAATCATTAATTTCTCGCTCCCTGCAGCCTCTTTTGCGGCGGGTCTGAGCTTAAAACATGCAAATAAACCTTCTGCACATTCTGAAAAATGAAACTGGCCGGTAATATGCTTCCTGGCGAAAATAAAGCCGAAAACTTTAAAACTGCTTGTGATCGGCGCCTGTTTTTTCTAAGATTTCAATGGGCGAGCACGCCGTTCAGCAAAAAGCATGCGTCCGCAGCGGCACCAAACGGCTAACAAGACCTGATTGCTTGAAGAGCGCAAAGGTGGGTGCACATAGTCTTTCGTGACAACTTGGTTGCACGAGAGAAGTGAAAAATGCGAATCTGGTTGGATGTGAAATTTGTTTAATCATTAATTTCTCGCTCCCTGCAGCCTCTTTTGCGGCGGGTCTGAGCTTAAAACATGCAAATAAACCTTCTGCACATTCTGAAAAATGAAACTGGCCGGTAATATGCTTCCTGGCGAAAATAAAGCCGAAAACTTTGAAACTGCTTGTGATCGGCGCCTGTTTTTTCTAAGATTTCAATGGGCGAGCACGCCGTTCAGCAAAAAGCATGCGTCCGCAGCGGCACCAAACGGCTAACAAGACCTGATTGCTTGAAGAGCGCAAAGGTGGGTGCACATAGTCTTTCGTGACAACTTGGTTGAACGAGATAAGTGAAAAATGCGAATCGGGTTGGATGTGCAATTTCTTTAATCATTAATTTCTCGCTCCCTGCAGCCTCTTTTGCGGCGGGTCTGAGCTTAAAACATGCAAATAAACCTTTTTCACATTCTGAAAAATGAAACTGGCCGGTAATATGCTTCCTGGCGGAAATAAAGCCGAAAACGTTGAAACTGCTTGTGATCGGCGCCTGTTTTCTCTAAGATTTCAATGGGCGAGCACGCCGTTCAGCAAAAAGCATGCGTCCGCAGCGGCACCAAACGGCTAACAAGACCTGATTGCTTGAAAAGCGCAAAGGTGGGTGCACATAGTCTTTCGTGACAACTTGGTTGCACGAGAGAAGTGAAAAATGCAAAGCTGGTTGGATGGGCAATTCGTTTAATCATTAATTTCTCGCTCCCTGCAGCCTCTTTTGCGGCGGGTCTGAGCTTAAAACATGCAAATAAACCTTCTGCACATTCTGAAAAATGAAACTGGCCGGTAATATGCTTCCTGGCGAAAATAAAGCCGAAAACTTTGAAACTGCTTGGTATCGGCGCCTGTTTTCTCTAAGATTTCAATGGGCGAGCACGCCGTTCAGCAAAAAGCATGCGTCCGCAGCGGCACCAAACGGCTAACAAGACCTGATTGCTTGAAGAGCGCAAAGGTGGGTGCACATAGTCTTTCGTGACAACTTGGTTGCACGAGAGAAGTGAAAAATGCGAATCTGGTTGGATGTGCAATTTGTTTAATCATTAATTTCTCGCTCCCTGCAGCCTCTTTTACGGCGGGTCTGAGCTTAAAACATGAAAATAAACCTTCTGCACATTCTGAAAAATGAAACTGGCCGGTAATATGCTTCCTGGCAAAAATAAAGCCGAAAACTTTGAAACTGCTTGTGATCGGCGCCTGTTTTCTCTAAGATTTCAATGGGCGAGGACGCCGTTCAGCAAAAAGCATGCGTCCGCAGCGGCACCAAACGGCTAACAAGACCTGATTGATTGAAGAGCGCAAAGGTGGGTGGACATAGTCTTTCGTGACAACTTGGTTGCACGAGAGAAGTGAAAAATGCGAATCTGGTTGGATGTGCAATTTGTTTAATCATTAATTTCTCGCTCCCTGCAGCCTCTTTTGCGGCGGGTCTGAGCTTAAAACATGAAAATAAACCTTCTGCACATTCTGAAAAATGAAACTGGCCGGTAATATGATTCCTGGCAAAAATAAAGCCGAAAACTTTGAAACTGCTTGTGATCGGCGCTTGGTTTCTCTAAGATTTCAGTGGGCGAGGACGCCGTTCAGCAAAAAGCATGCGTCCGCAGCGGCACCAAACGGCTAACAAGACCTGATTGCTTGAAGAGCGCAAAGGTGGGTGGACATAGTCTTTCGTGACAACTTGGTTGCACGAGAGAAGTGAAAAATGCGAATCTGGTTGGATGTGCAATTTGTTTAATCATTAATTTCTCGCTCCCTGCAGCCTCTTTTGCGGCGGGTCTGAGCTTAAAACATGAAAATAAACCTTCTGCACATTCTGAAAAATGAAACTGGCCGGTAATATGCTTCCTGGCAAAAATAAAGCCGAAAACGTTGAAACTGCTTGTGATCGGCGCCTTTTTTCTCTAAGATTTCAATGGGCGAGCACGCCGTTCAGCAAAAAGCATGCGTCCGCAGCGGCACCAAACGGCTAACAAGACCTGATTGCTTGAAGAGAGCAAAGGTGGGTGCACATAGTCTTTCGTGACAACTTGGTTGCACGAGAGAAGTGAAAAATGCGAATCTGGTTGGATGGGCAATTTGTTTAATCATTAATTTCTCGCTCCCTGCAGCCTCTTTTGCGGCGGGTCTGAGCTTAAAACATGCAAAAAAACCTTCTGCACATTCTGAAAAATGAAACTGGCCGGTAATATGCTTCCTGGCGAAAATAAAGCCGAAAACTTTGAAACTGCTTGTGATCGGCGCCTGTTTTTTCTAAGATTTCAATGGGCGAGCACGCCGTTCAGCAAACAGCATGCGTCCGCAGCGGCACCAAACGGCTAACAAGACCTGATTGCTTGAAGAGCGCAAAGGTGGGTGCACATTGTCTTTCGTAACAACTTGGTTGCACCAGAGAAGTGAAAAATGCGAATCTGGTTGGATGGGCAATTCGTTTAATCATTAATTTCTCGCTCCCTGCAGCCTCTTTTGCGGAGGGTCTGAGCTTAAAACATGCAAATAAACCTTCTGCACATTCTGAAAAATGAAACTGGCCGGTAATATGCTTCCTGGCAAAAATAAAGCCGAAAACGTTGAAACTACTTGTGATCAGCGCCTGTTTTCTCTAAGATTTCAATGGGCGAGCACGCCGTTCAGCAAAAAGCATGCGTCCGCAGCGGCACCAAACGGCAAACAAGACCTGATTGCTTGAAAAGCGCAAAGGTGGGTGCACATAGTCTTTCGTGACAACTTGGTTGCATGAGAGAAGTGAAAAATGCAAAGCTGGTTGGATGGGCAATTCGTTTAATCATTAATTTCTCGCTCCCTGCAGCCTCTTTTGCGGCGGGTCTGAGCTTAAAACATGCAAATAAACCTTCTGCACATTCTGAAAAATGAAACTGGCCGGTAATATGCTTCCTGGCGAAAATAAAGCCAAAAACTTTGAAATTGCTTCGGATCGGCGCCTGTTTTCTCTAAGATTTCAATGGGCGAGCACGCCGTTCAGCAAAAAGCATGCGTCCGCAGCGGCACCAAACGGCTAACAAGACCTGATTGCTTGAAGAGCGCAAAGGTGGGTGCACATAGTCTTTCGTGACAACTTGGTTGCACGAGAGAAGTGAAAAATGCGAATCTGGTTGGATGTGCAATTTGTTTAATCATTAATTTCTCGCTCCCTGCAGCCTCTTTTGCGGCGGGTCTGAGCTTAAAACATGCAAATAAACCTTCTGCACATTCTGAAAAATGAAACTGGCCGGTAATATGCTTCCTGGCGAAAATAAAGCCGAAAACTTTGAAACTGCTTGTGATCGGCGCCTGTTTTTTCTAAGATTTCAATGGGCGAGCACGCCGTTCAGCAAAAAGCATGCGTCCGCAGCGGCACCAAACGGCTAACAAGACCTGATTGCTTGAAGAGCGCAAAGGTGGGTGCACAGTCTTTCGTGACAACTTGGTTGCACGAGAGAAGTGAAAAATGCGAATCTGGTTGGATGTGCAATTTGTTTAATCATTAATTTCTCGCTCCCTGCAGCCTCTTTTGCGGCGGGTCTGAGCTTAAAACATGCAAATAAACCTTCTGCACATTCTGAAAAATGAAACTGGCCGGTAATATGCTTCCTGGCGAAAATAAAGCCGAAAACTTTGAAACTGCTTGGGATCGGCGCCTGTTTTCTCTAAGATTTCAATGGGCGAGCACGCCGTTCAGCAAAAAGCATACGTCCGCAGCGGCACCAAACGGCTAACAAGACCTGATTGCTTGAAGAGCGCAAAGGTGGGTGCACATAGTCTTTCGTGACAACTTGGTTGCACGAGAGAAGTGAAAAATGCGAATCTGGTTGGATGTGCAATTTGTTTAATCATTAATTTCTCGCTCCCTGCAGCCTCTTTTGCGGCGGGTCTGAGCTTAAAACATGCATATAAACCTTCTGGACATTCTGAAAAATGAAACTCGCCGGTAATATGCTTCCTGGCGCAAATAAAGCCGAAAACTTTGAAACTGCTTGTGATCGGCGCCTGTTTTCTCTAAGATTTCAATGGGCGAGCACGCCGTTCAGCAAAAAGCATGCGTCCGCAGCGGCACCAAACGGCTAACAAGACCTGATTGCTTGAAGAGCGCAAAGGTGGGTGCACATAATCTTTCGTGACAACTTGGTTGCACGAGAGCAGTGAAAAATGCGAATCTGGTTGGATGTGCAATTTGTTTAATCATTAATTTCTCGCTCCCTGCAGCCTCTTTTGCGGCGGGTCTGAGCTTAAAACATGCAAATAAACCTTCTGCACATTCTGAAAAATGAAACTGGCCGGTAATATGCTTCCTGGCGAAAATAAAGCCGAAAACTTTGAAACTGCTTGTGATCGGCGCCTGTTTTTTCTAAGATTTCAATGGGCGAGCACGCCGTTCAGCAAAAAGCATGCGTCCGCAGCGGCACCAAACGGCTAACAAGACCTGATTGCTTGAAGAGCGCAAAGGTGGGTGCACATAATCTTTCGTGACAACTTGGTTGCACGAGAGAAGTGAAAAATGCGATACTGGTTGGATGTGCAATTTGTTTAATCATTAATTTCTCGCTCCCTGCAGCATCTTTTGCGGCGGGTCTGAGCTTAAAACATGCAAATAAACCTTCTGCACATTCTGAAAAATGAAACTGGCCGGTAATATGCTTCCTGGCGAAAATAAAGCCGAAAACTTTGAAACTGCTTGTGATCGGCGTCTGTTTTTTCTAAGATTTCAATGGGCGAGCACGCCGTTCAGCAAAAAGCATGCGTCCGCAGCGGCACCAAACGGCTAACAAGACCTGATTGCTTGAAGAGCGCAAAGGTGGGTGCACATAATCTTTCGTGACAACTTGGTTGCACGAGAGAAGTGAAAAATGCGAATCTGCTTGGATGTGCAATTTGTTTAATCATTAATTTCTCGCTCCCTGCAGCCTCTTTTGCGGCGGGTCTGAGCTTAAAACATGCAAATAAACCTTCTGCACATTCTGAAAAATGAAACTGGCCGGTAATATGCTTCCTGGCGAAAATAAAGCCGAAAACTTTGAAACTGCTTGGGATCGGCGCCTGTTTTCTATAAGATTTCAATGGGCGAGCACGCCGTTCAGCAAAAAGCATACGTCCGCAGCGGCACCAAACGGCTAACAAGACCTGATTGCTTGAAGAGCGCAAAGGTGGGTGCACATAGTCTTTCGTGACAACTTGGTTGCACGAGAGAAGTGAAAAATGCGAATCTGGTTGGATGTGCAATTTGTTTAATCATTAATTTCTCGCTCCCTGCAGCCTCTTTTGCGGCGGGTCTGAGCTTAAAACATGCATATAAACCTTCTGGACATTCTGAAAAATGAAACTGGCCGGTAATATGCTTCCTGGCGTAAATAAAGCCGAAAACTTTGAAACTGCTTGTGATCGGCGCCTGTTTTCTCTAAGATTTCAATGGGCGAGCACGCCGTTCAGCAAAAAGCATGCGTCCGCAGCGGCACCAAACGGCTAACAAGACCTGATTGCTTGAAGAGCGCAAAGGTGGGTGCACATAATCTTTCGTGACAACTTGGTTGCACGAGAGAAGTGAAAAATGCGAATCTGCTTGGATGTGCAATTTGTTTAATCATTAATTTCTCGCTCCCTGCAGCCTCTTTTGCGGCGGGTCTGAGCTTAAAACATGCAAATAAACCTTCTGCACATTCTGAAAAATGAAACTGGCCGGTAATATGCTTCCTGGCGAAAATAAAGCCGAAAACTTTGAAACTGCTTGTGATCGGCGCCTGTTTTTTCTAAGATTTCAATGGGCGAGCACGCCGTTCAGCAAAAAGCATGCGTCCGCAGCGGCACCAAACGGCTAACAAGACCTGATTGCTTGAAGAGCGCAAAGGTGGGTGCACATAGTCTTTCGTGACAACTTGGTTGCACGAGAGAAGTGAAAAATGCGAATCTGGTTGGATGTGCAATTTGTTTAATCATTAATTTCTCGCTCCCTGCAGCCTCTTTTGCGGCGGGTCTGAGCTTAAAACATGCAAATAAACCTTCTGCACATTCTGAAAAATGAAACTGGCCGGTAATATGCTTCCTGGCGAAAATAAAGCCGAAAACTTTGAAACTGCTTGGGATCGGCGCCTGTTTTTTCTAAGATTTCAATGGGCGAGCACGCCGTTCAGCAAAAAGCATGCGTCCGCAGCGGCACCAAACGGCTAACAAGACCTGATTGCTTGAAGAGCGCAAAGGTGGGTGCACATAGTCTTTCGTGACAACTTGGTTGCACGAGAGAAGTGAAAAATGCGAATCTGGTTGGATGTGCAATTCGTTTAATCATTAATTTCTCGCTCCCTGCAGCCTCTTTTGCGGCGGGTCTGAGCTTAAAACATGCAAATAAACCTTCTGCACATTCTGAAAAATGAAACTGGCCGGTAATATGCTTCCTGGCGAAAATAAAGCCGAAAACTTTAAAACTGCTTGTGATCGGCGCCTGGTTTTTCTAAGATTTCAATGGGCGAGCACGCCGTTCAGCAAAAAGCATGCGTCCGCAGCGGCACCAAACGGCTAACAAGACCTGATTGCTTGAAGAGCGCAAAGGTGGGTGCACATAGTCTTTCGTGACAACTTGGTTGCACGAGAGAAGTGAAAAATGCGAATCTGGTTGGATGTGAAATTTGTTTAATCATTAATTTCTCGCTCCCTGCAGCCTCTTTTGCGGCGGGTCTGAGCTTAAAACATGCAAATAAACCTTCTGCACATTCTGAAAAATGAAACTGGCCGGTAATATGCTTCCTGGCGAAAATAAAGCCGAAAACTTTGAAACTGCTTGTGATCGGCGCCTGTTTTTTCTAAGATTTCAATGGGCGAGCACGCCGTTCAGCAAAAAGCATGCGTCCGCAGCGGCACCAAACGGCTAACAAGACCTGATTGCTTGAAGAGCGCAAAGGTGGGTGCACATAGTCTTTCGTGACAACTTGGTTGAACGAGATAAGTGAAAAATGCGAATCTGGTTGGATGTGCAATTTCTTTAATCATTAATTTCTCGCTCCCTGCAGCCTCTTTTGCGGCGGGTCTGAGCTTAAAACATGCAAATAAACCTTTTTCACATTCTGAAAAATGAAACTGGCCGGTAATATGCTTCCTGGCGGAAATAAAGCCGAAAACGTTGAAACTGCTTGTGATCGGCGCCTGTTTTCTCTAAGATTTCAATGGGCGAGCACGCCGTTCAGCAAAAAGCATGCGTCCGCAGCGGCACCAAACGGCTAACAAGACCTGATTGCTTGAAAAGCGCAAAGGTGGGTGCACATAGTCTTTCGTGACAACTTGGTTGCACGAGAGAAGTGAAAAATGCAAAGCTGGTTGGATGGGCAATTCGTTTAATCATTAATTTCTCGCTCCCTGCAGCCTCTTTTGCGGCGGGTCTGAGCTTAAAACATGCAAATAAACCTTCTGCACATTCTGAAAAATGAAACTGGCCGGTAATATGCTTCCTGGCAAAAATAAAGCCGAAAACTTTGAAACTGCTTGTGATCGGCGCCTGTTTTCTCTAAGATTTCAATGGGCGAGGACGCCGTTCAGCAAAAAGCATGCGTCCGCAGCGGCACCAAACGGCTAACAAGACCTGATTGCTTGAAGAGCGCAAAGGTGGGTGGACATAGTCTTTCGTGACAACTTGGTTGCACGAGAGAAGTGAAAAATGCGAATCTGGTTGGATGTGCAATTTGTTTAATCATTAATTTCTCGCTCCCTGCAGCCTCTTTTGCGGCGGGTCTGAGCTTAAAACATGAAAATAAACCTTCTGCACATTCTGAAAAATGAAACTGGCCGGTAATATGCTTCCTGGCAAAAATAAAGCCGAAAACTTTGAAACTGCTTGTGATCGGCGCCTGTTTTCTCTAAGATTTCAGTGGGCGAGGACGCCGTTCAGCAAAAAGCATGCGTCCGCAGCGGCACCAAACGGCTAACAAGACCTGATTGCTTGAAGAGCGCAAAGGTGGGTGGACATAGTCTTTCGTGACAACTTGGTTGCACGAGAGAAGTGAAAAATGCGAATCTGGTTGGATGTGCAATTTGTTTAATCATTAATTTCTCGCTCCCTGCAGCCTCTTTTGCGGCGGGTCTGAGCTTAAAACATGAAAATAAACCTTCTGCACATTCTGAAAAATGAAACAGGCCGGTAATATGCTTCCTGGCAAAAATAAAGCCGAAAACGTTGAAACTGCTTGTGATCGGCGCCTTTTTTCTCTAAGATTTCAATGGGCGAGCACGCCGTTCAGCAAAAAGCATGCGTCCGCAGCGGCACCAAACGGCTAACAAGACCTGATTGCTTGAAGAGAGCAAAGGTGGGTGCACATAGTCTTTCGTGACAACTTGGTTGCACGAGAGAAGTGAAAAATGCGAATCTGGTTGGATGGGCAATTTGTTTAATCATTAATTTCTCGCTCCCTGCAGCCTCTTTTGCGGCGGGTCTGAGCTTAAAACATGCAAAAAAACCTTCTGCACATTCTGAAAAATGAAACTGGCCGGTAATATGCTTCCTGGCGAAAATAAAGCCGAAAACTTTGAAACTGCTTGTGATCGGCGCCTGTTTTTTCTAAGATTTCAATGGGCGAGCACGCCGTTCAGCAAACAGCATGCGTCCGCAGCGGCACCAAACGGCTAACAAGACCTGATTGCTTGAAGAGCGCAAAGGTGGGTGCACATTGTCTTTCGTAACAACTTGGTTGCACCAGAGAAGTGAAAAATGCGAATCTGGTTGGATGGGCAATTCGTTTAATCATTAATTTCTCGCTCCCTGCAGCCTCTTTTGCGGAGGGTCTGAGCTTAAAACATGCAAATAAACCTTCTGCACATTCTGAAAAATGAAACTGGCCGGTAATATGCTTCCTGGCAAAAATAAAGCCGAAAACGTTGAAACTACTTGTGATCAGCGCCTGTTTTCTCTAAGATTTCAATGGGCGAGCACGCCGTTCAGCAAAAAGCATGCGTCCGCAGCGGCACCAAACGGCAAACAAGACCTGATTGCTTGAAAAGCGCAAAGGTGGGTGCACATAGTCTTTCGTGACAACTTGGTTGCACGAGAGAAGTGAAAAATGCAAAGCTGGTTGGATGGGCAATTCGTTTAATCATTAATTTCTCGCTCCCTGCAGCCTCTTTTGCGGCGGGTCTGAGCTTAAAACATGCAAATAAACCTTCTGCACATTCTGAAAAATGAAACTGGCCGGTAATATGCTTCCTGTCGAAAATAAAGCCGAAAACTTTGAAATTGCTTCGGATCGGCGCCTGTTTTCTCTAAGATTTCAATGGGCGAGCACGCCGTTCAGCAAAAAGCATGCGTCCGCAGCGGCACCAAACGGCTAACAAGACCTGATTGCTTGAAGAGCGCAAAGGTGGGTGCACATAGTCTTTCGTGACAACTTGGTTGCACGAGAGAAGTGAAAAATGCGAATCTGGTTGGATGTGCAATTTGTTTAATCATTAATTTCTCGCTCCCTGCAGCCTCTTTTGCGGCGGGTCTGAGCTTAAAACATGCAAATAAACCTTCTGCACATTCTGAAAAATGAAACTGGCCGGTAATATGCTTCCTGGCGAAAATAAAGCCGAAAACTTTGAAACTGCTTGTGATCGGCGCCTGTTTTTTCTAAGATTTCAATGGGCGAGCACGCCGTTCAGCAAAAAGCATGCGTCCGCAGCGGCACCAAACGGCTAACAAGACCTGATTGCTTGAAGAGCGCAAAGGTGGGTGCACATAGTCTTTCGTGACAACTTGGTTGCACGAGAGAAGTGAAAAATGCGAATCTGGTTGGATGTGAAATTTGTTTAATCATTAATTTCTCGCTCCCTGCAGCCTCTTTTGCGGCGGGTCTGAGCTTAAAACATGCATATAAACCTTGTGGACATTCTGAAAAATGTAACTGGCCGGTAATATGCTTCCTGGCGTAAATAAAGCCGAAAACTTTGAAACTGCTTGTGATCGGCGCCTGTTTTCTCTAAGATTTCAATGGGCCAGCACGCCGGTCAGCAAGAAGCATGCGTCCGCAGCGGCACCAAACGGCTAACAAGACCTGATTGCTTGAAGAGCGCAAAGGTGGGTGCACATAGTCTTTCGTGACAACTTGGTTGCACGAGATAAGTGAAAAATGCGAATCTGGTTGGATGTGCAATTTCTTTAATCATTAATTTCTCGCTCCCTGCAGCCTCTTTTGCGGCGGGTCTGAGCTTAAAACATGCAAATAAACCTTTTTCACATTCTGAAAAATGAAACTGGCCGGTAATATGCTTCCTGGCGGAAATAAAGCCGAAAACGTTGAAACTGCTTGTGATCGGCGCCTGTTTTCTCTAAGATTTCAATGGGCGAGCACGCCGTTCAGCAAACAGCATGCGTCCGCAGCGGCACCAAACGGCTAACAAGACCTGATTGCTTGAAGAGCGCAAAGGTGGGTGCACATTGTCTTTCGTGACAACTTGGTTGCACCAGAGAAGTGAAAAATGCGAATCTGGTTGGATGGGCAATTCGTTTAATCATTAATTTCTCGCTCCCTGCAGCCTCTTTTGCGGCGGGTCTGAGCATAAAACATGCAAATAAACCTTCTGCACATTCTGAAAAATGAAACTGGCCGGTAATATGCTTTATGGCAAAAATAAAGCCGAAAACGTTGAAACTACTTGTGATCAGCGCCTGTTTTCTCTAAGATTTCAATGGGCGAGCACGCCGTTCAGCAAAAAGCATGCGTCCGCAGCGGCACCAAACGGCTAACAAGACCTGATTGCTTGAAAATCGCAAAGGTGGGTGCACATAGTCTTTCGTGACAACTTGGTTGCACGAGAGAAGCGAAAAATGCAAAGCTGGTTGGATGGGCAATTCGTTTAATCATTAATTTCTCGCTCCCTGCAGCCTCTTTTGCGGCGGGTCTGAGCTTAAAACATGCAAATAAACCTTCTGCACATTCTGAAAAATGAAACTGGCCGGTAATATGCTTCCTGGCGAAAATAAAGCCGAAAACTTTGAAACTGCTTGGGATCGGCGCCTGTTTTCTCTAAGATTTCAATGGGCGAGCACGCCGTTCAGCAAAAAGCATGCGTCCGCAGCGGCACCAAACGGCTAACAAGACCTGATTGCTTGAAGAGCGCAAAGGTGGGTGCACATAGTCTTTCGTGACAACTTGGTTGCACGAGAGAAGTGAAAAATGCAAAGCTGGTTGGATGGGCAATTCGTTTAATCATTAATTTCTCGCTCCCTGCAGCCTCTTTTGCGGCGGGTCTGAGCTTAAAACATGCAAATAAACCTTCTGCACATTCTGAAAAATGAAACTGGCCGGTAATATGCTTCCTGGCGAAAATAAAGCCGAAAACTTTGAAACTGCTTGGGATCGGCGCCTGTTTTCTCTAAGATTTCAATGGGCGAGCACGCCGTTCAGCAAAAAACATGCGTCCGCAGCGGCACCAAACGGCTAACAAGACCTGATTGCTTGAAGAGCGCAAAGGTGGGTGCACATAGTCTTTCGTGACAACTTGGTTGCACGAGAGAAGTGAAAAATGCGAATCTGGTTGGATGTGCAATTTGTTTAATCATAAATTTCTCGCTCCCTGCAGCCTCTTTTACGGCGGGTCTGAGCTTAAAACATGAAAATCAACCTTCTGCACATTCTGAAAAATGAAACTGGCCGGTAATATGCTTCCTGGCAAAAATAAAGCCGAAAACTTTGAAACTGCTTGTGATCGGCGCCTGTTTTCTCTAAGATTTCAATGGGCGAGGACGCCGTTCAGCAAAAAGCATGCGTCCGCAGCGGCACCAAACGGCTAACAAGACCTGATTGCTTGAAGAGCGCAAAGGTGGGTGGACATAGTCTTTCGTGACAACTTGGTTGCACGAGAGAAGTGAAAAATGCGAATCTGGTTGGATGTGCAATTTGTTTAATCATTAATTTCTCGCTCCCTGCAGCCTCTTTTGCGGCGGGTCTGAGCTTAAAACATGAAAATAAACCTTCTGCACATTCTGAAAAATGAAACTGGCCGGTAATATGCTTCCTGGCAAAAATAAAGCCGAAAACGTTGAAACTGCTTGTGATCGGCGCCTTTTTTCTCTAAGATTTCAATGGGCGAGCACGCCGTTCAGCAAAAAGCATGCGTCCGCAGCGGCACCAAACGGCTAACAAGACCTGATTGCTTGAAGAGCGCAAAGGTGGGTGCACATAGTCTTTCGTGACAACTTGGTTGCACGAGAGAAGTGAAAAATGCGAATCTGGTTGGATGGGCAATTTGTTTAATCATTAATTTCTCGCTCCCTGCAGCCTCTTTTGCGGCGGGTCTGAGCTTAAAACATGCAAATAAACCTTCTGCACATTCTCAAAAATGAAACTGGCCGGTAATATGCTTCCTGGGAAAAATAAAGCCGAAAACGTTGAAACTGCTTGTGATCGGCGCCTTTTTTCTCTAAGATTTCAATGGGCGAGCACGCCGTTCAGCAAAAAGCATGCGTCCGCAGCGGCACCAAATGGCTAACAAGACCTGATTCCTTGAAGAGCGCAAAGGTGGGTGCACATAGTCTTTCGTGACAACTTGGTTGCACGAAAGAAGTGAAAAATGCAAAGCTGGTTGGATGGGCAATTCGTTTAATCATTAATTTCTCGCTCCCTGCAGCCTCTTTTGCGGCGGGTCTGAGCTTAAAACATGCAAATAAACCTTCTTCACATTCTGAAAAATGAATCTGGCCGGTAATATGCTTCCTGGCGGAAATAAAGCCGAAAACGTTGAAACTGCTTGTGATCGGCGCCTGTTTTCTCTAAGATTTCAATGGGCGAGCACGCCGTTCAGCAAAAAGCATGCGTCCGCAGCGGCACCAAACGGCTAACAAGACCTGATTGCTTCAAGAGCGCAAAGGTGGGTGCACATAGTCTTTCGTGACAACTTGGTCGCACGAGAGAGGTGAAAAATGCGAATCTGGTTGGATGTGCAATTTGTTTAATCATTAATTTCTCGCTCCCTGCAGCCTCTTTTGCGGCGGGTCTGAGCTTAAAACATGCAAATAAACCTTTTTCACATTCTGAAAAATGAAACTGGCCGGTAATATGCTTCCTGGCGAAAATAAAGCCGAAAACTTTGAAACTGCTTGTGATCGGCGCCTGTTTTCTCTGAGATTTCAATCAGCGAGCACGCCGTTCAGCAAAAAGCATGCGTCCGCAGCGGCACCAAACGGCTAACAAGACCTGATTGCTTGAAGAGCGCAAAGGTGGGTGCACATAGTCTTTCGTGACAACTTGGTTGCACGAGAGAAGTGAAAAATGCGAATCTGGTTGGATGTGCAATTTGTTTAATCATTAATTTCTCGCTCCCTGCTGCCGCTTTTGCGGCGCGTCTGAGCTTAAAACATGCAAAAAAACCTTCTGCACATTCTGACAAATGAAATTGGCCGGTAATATGCTTCCTGGCGAAAATAAAGCCGAAAACGCTGCAACTGCTTGTGATCGGCGCCTTTTTTCTCTAAGATTTCAATGGGCGAGCACGCCGTTCAGTAAAAAGCATGCGTCCGCAGCGGCACCAAACGGCTAACAAGACCTGATTGCTTGAAGAGCGCAAAGGTGGTTGCACATGGTCTTTCATGTCAGCTTGGTTGCACGCAAAAAGCGAAAAATGCGAACGTGGTTGGATGTGCAATTTATTTAATCATTAATTCCTCGCTCCCTGCAGCCTCTTTTGCGGCGGGCCTGAGCTTAAAACATGCAAAAAAACCTGCACATTCTGACAAATGAAATTGGCCGGTAATTTGCTTGCTGGCGAAAATAAAGCCGAAAACTTTGAAACTGCTTGTGATCGGCGCCTGTTTTCTCTAAGATTTCAATGAGCGAGCACGCCGTTCAGCAAAAAGCATGCGTCCGCAGCGGCACCAAGCGGCTAACAAGATCTGATTGATTGAAGAGCGCAAAGGTGGGTGCACATAGTCTATCGTGACAACTTGGTTGCACGAGAGAAGTGAAAAATGCGAATCTGGTTGGATGTGCAATTTGTTTAATCGGGTCTTGTTAGCCGTTTGGTGCCGCTGCGGACGCATGCTTTTTGCTGAACGGCGTGCTCGCCCATTGAAATCTTAGAGAAAACAGGCGCTGATCACAGGCAGTTTCAAAGTTTTCGGCTTTATTTTCGCCAGGAAGCATATTACCGGCCAATTTCATGTGTCAGAATGTGCAGAAGGTTTTTTTGCGTGTTTTAAGCTCAGATCCGCCGCAAAAGACGTTGCAGGGAGCGAGAAATTAATGATTAAAGAAATTGCACATCCAACCAGATTCGCATTTTTCGCTTTTTGCGTGCAGCCAAGTTGTCACGAAAGACTGTGTGCACCCACCTTTGCGCTCTTCAAGCAATCAGGTCTTATTAGCCGTTTGGTGCCGCTGCGAACGCATGGTTTTTGCTGAACGGCGTGCACGGCCATTGAAATCTTAGAGAAAACAGGCACCGATCACAAGCAGTTTCAAAGTTTTCGGCTTTATTTTCGCAAGGAAGCATATTACCAGCTAGTTTCATTTGTCAGAATGTGCAGAAGGTTTTCTTGCATGTTTTAAGCTCAGACCCGCCGCAAAAGAGGCTGCAGGGAGCGAGAAATTAATGATTAAAGAAATTGCACATCCAACCAGATTCGCATTTTTCGCTTTTTGCGTGCAACCAAGTTCTCACGAAAGACTATGTGCACCCACCTTTGCGCTCTTCAAGGAATCAGGTATTGTTAGCCGTTTGGTGCCGCTGCGGACGCATGCTTTTTGCTGAACGGCGTGCTCACCCATTGAAATCTTAGAGAAAACCGGCGCCGATCACAAGCAGTTTCAAAGTATTCGGCTTTATTTTCGCCAGGAAGCATACTACCGGCCAGTTTCATTTGTCAGAATGTGCAGAAGGTTTTCTTGCATGTTTTAAGCTCAGGCCCGCCGCAAAAGAGGCTGCAGGGAGCGAGAAATTAATGATTAAAGAAATTGCACATCCAACCAGATTCGCATTTTTCGCTTTTTGCGTGCAGCGAAGTTGTCACTAAAGACTATGTGCACCCACCTTGGCGCTCGTCAAACAACCGGGACTTGTTAGCCGTTTGGTGTCGCTGCGGACGCATGATTTTTGCTGAACGGCGTGCTCGCCCATTGAAATCTTAGAGAAAACAGGCGCCGATCACAAGCAGTTTCAAAGTTTTCGGCTTTATTTTCGCCAGGAATTATATTACCGGCCAGTTTCATTTGTCAGAATGTGCAGAAGGTTTTTTTGCATGTTTTAAGCTCAGACCCGCCGCAAAAGAGGCTGCAGGGAGCGAGAAATTAATGATTAAAGAAATTGCACATCCAACCGGATTCGCATTTTTCGCTTTTTGCGTGCAGCCAAGTTGTCACGAAAGACTATGTGCAACCACCTTTGCGCTCTTCAAGCAATCGGGTCTTGTTAGCCGTTTGGTGCCGCTGCGGACGCATGCTTTTTGCTGAACGGCGTGCTCGCCGATTGAAATCTGACAGAAAACAGGCGCCGATCACAAGCAGTTTCAAAGTTTTCGGCTTTATTTTCGCCAGGAAGGATATTACCGGCCAGTTTCATTTGTCAGAACGCGCAGAAGGTTTTTTTGCATGTTTTAAGCTCAGACCCGCCGCAAAAGAAGCTGCAGGAAGCGAGAAATTAATGATTAAAGAAATTGCACATCCAACCAGATTCGCATTTTTCGCTTTTTGCGTGTAGCCAAGTTGTCACGAAAGACTATGTGCACCCACCTTTGCGCTCTTCAAGCAATCAGGTCTTGTTAGCCGTTTGGTGCCGCTGCGGACGCATGCTTTTTGCTGAACGGCGTGCTCGCCCATTGAAATCTTAGAGAAAACAGGCACCGATCACAAGCAGTTTCAATGTTTTCGGCTTTATTTTCGCCAGGAAGCATATTACCGGCCAGTTTCATTTGTCAGAATGTGCAGAAGGTGTTTTTGCATGTTTTAAGCTCAGACTCGCCGCAAGAGAGGCTGCAGGGAGCGAGATATTAATGATAAAAGGAATTACACATCCAACCAGATTCGCATTTTTCGCTTTTTGCGTGCAACCAAGTTGTCACGAAAGAGTATGTGCACCCACCTTTGCGCTCTTCAAGCAATCAGGTCTTGTTGGCCGTTTGGCGCCGCTGCGGACGCACGCTTTTTGCTGAACGGCGTGCTCGCCCATTGAAATCTTAGAGGAAACAGGCGCCGATCACAAGCAGTTTCAAAGTTTTCGGCTTTATTTTCGCCAGGAAGCATATTACCGGCCAGTTTCATTTGTCAGAATGTGCAGAAGGTTTTCTTGCATGTTTTAAGCTCAGACCCGCCGCAAAAGAGGCTGCAGGGAGCGAGAAATTAATGATTAAAGAAATTGCACATCCTACCAGATTCGCATTTTTCGCTTTTTGCGTGTAGCCAAGTTGTCACGAAAGACTATGTGCACCCACCTTTGCGCTCTTCAAGCAATCAGGTCTTGTTAGCCGTTTGGTGCCGCTGCGGACGCATGCTTTTTGCTGAACGGCGTGCTCGCCCATTGAAATCTTAGAGAAAACAAGCGCCGATCACAAGGAGTTACAAAGTTTTCGGCTTTATTTTCGCCAGGAAGCATATTACCGGCCAGTTTCATTTGTCAGAATGTGCAGAAGGTTTTCTTGCATGTTTTAAGCTCAGACCCGCCGCAAAAGAGGCTGCAGGGAGCGAGAAATTAATGATTAAAGAAATTGCACATCCTACCAGATTCGCATTTTTCGCTTTTTGCGTGTAGCCAAGTTGTCACGAAAGACTATGTGCACCCACCTTTGCGCTCTTCAAGCAATCAGGTCTTGTTAGCCGTTTGGTGCCGCTGCGGACGCATGCTTTTTGCTGAACGGCGTGCTCGCCCATTGAAATCTTAGAGAAAACAGGCACCGATCACAAGCAGTTTCAAAGTTTTCGGCTTTATTTTCGCCAGGAAGCATATTACCGGCCAGTTTCATTTGTCAGAATGTGCAGAAGGTTTTCTTGCATGTTTTAAGCTCAGACCCGCCGCAAAAGAGGCTGCAGGGAGCGAGAAATTAATGATTAAAGAAATTGCACATCCTACCAGATTCGCATTTTTCGCTTTTTGCGTGTAGCCAAGTTGTCACGAAAGACTATGTGCACCCACCTTTGCGCTCTTCAAGCAATCAGGTATTGTTAGCCGTTTGGTGCCGCTGCGGACGCATGCTTTTTGCTGAACGGCGTGCTCGCCCATTGAAATCTTAGAGAAAACAGGCACCGATCACAAGCAGTTTCAAAGTTTTCGGCTTTATTTTCGCCAGGAAGCATATTACCGGCCAGTTTCATTTGTCAGAATGTGCAGAAGGTGTTTTTGCATGTTTTAAGCTCAGACTCGCCGCAAGAGAGGCTGCAGGGAGCGAGAAATTAATGATCAAAGGAATTACACATCCAACAAGATTCGCATTTTTCGCTTTTTGCGTGCAACCAAGTTGTCACGAAAGAGTATGTGCACCCACCTTTGCGCTCTTCAAGCAATCAGGTCTTGTTGGCCGTTTGGCGCCGCTGCGGACGCACGCTTTTTGCTGAACGGCGTGCTCGCCCATTGAAATCTTAGAGGAAACAGGCGCCGATCACAAGCAGTTTCAAAGTTTTCGGCTTTATTTTTCCCAGGAAGCATATTACCGGCCAGTTTCATTTGTCAGAATGTGCAGGTGGTTTGGTTGCATGTTTTAAGCTCAGACCCGCCGCAAAAGAGGCCGCAGGGAGCGAGAAATTTATGAAATTAAAGCTTGTCTTGTCCTCGTTCCTTTCGCGTGGTGTGCATGGTGTTTTCATATTTTTTTTTTCTAATTCATGTAGGCTCCAACTAGAATAAGAGGGGTTAATGAAGGATCTTCTGTCTAGCTGTCTCGGCAACGCACCAGGTGGCGTCACAGACGCATGCTCCAAGCTTAAAAGCGAGCTCGCCCTTTGAAATGTAAATTTACTCGCCTTTCACGAGCAGTTTCGAGGTTCTCACCTCTTTTTCATGTAAGGTAGTTTCATTCTGGCCAGTGTTGTACCTTGGAATTTTTGCAGTTTCGCCGTGCGTATATTAACCCCAAAGCCGCATCAGAAGAGGCCACAGGAAACGAGAAATTCATGATTAAAGAAATGGCACGGAAAGCGAAATGTGCACTTTTTTTTGCCTTGGGGAGCAATGAAATGCTAAAGGAACACCTACCTGGTTAACCTACCTTTGCGATCTTCAGTCTAGGGGTCTCGGCAAGGCACCAAGTGGCGTCAAAGACGCATGCTCCTAGCTTAAAGGACACCTCGCCCATTGAAATGTTTGTAAATTTACGCGCCGATCACGAGCAGTATCGATGTTCTCATGTTTTTTTCATGTAAGGAACCTTTATTCTGGCCAGTGTTGTATCTCAGAATTTTCGCAGCTAGGCCTTGGTTCACCGGACACGGGAGGCGTTGCTTGCCAATGGGGCCCCGGAATAGGGGCTCCACCTAGTATTGTTAGGGGAAAGGGCCAATAGGGCCTACCCCAATCACCTCTCTGTAAATATTTATTGTATTATAAATGTTTTCACCACCACCACCACCTTGCGTGTTTTAACCCCAGAGCGTTCTGCGATAATTAGCATTTGGCTGCAGTAAGTAAAATAAATTGGTTTTTGAGGAAAGGAAACGGCGCAGTATCTGTCTCACATATTTCGGCGGACACCTGAACCGCGCCGCGAGGGAAAGAAGGAAGGTGGGAGTAAAAGAAGAAAGAGAGAAAGAGGTGCCGTAGTGGAGGTCTCCGGAATAATTTCGACCACCTGGGAATCTTTAACGTGCACTGACATCGCACAGCACACGGGCGGCTCCTGCGTTTCGCCTCCATCGAAACACGGCCGCCGCGGTCGGGTTCGAACCCGGGTACTCCGGCTCGGTAGACGAGCGCCTTACCACTAAGCCACCGCGGGGGGCTGCAGTATGTGTAAGAAAAACGAATAAACAACAAACAAATAGGCCAAGGTAACACGTCTAAATACAAGGCTGTTGAAAACCAAAAGAAAACATTAACTGAGGTATCACGTACTATATTAGGCTCACGAAAGTCCTGGAAACACTCAAGTACAGCAAGATGCTTCGAACGGATAAGTTACACTGCATGATTCAAACGTGAACGGTCACTAGTGTTTATGGCCAAATATACCCCACCCCTAGCTGTTTGCGGCACAGGAACACAATACGAATGTCGCGTACAATATGCTAGTTCTGGTTAGAAAGGAAAAATATATAAAATTATATTCTGATGACCCGACCTCGGATTTGAGACGTCACGGATTCGGAGATTCAAGAGCGAAGATTAGTGCTGCTGGTGAAATATGCGGAAAGTTGATGGCGTAGACTAATGACACTTTTAATGGAGGGCTACCAGTATAGACGGTAGGAACCTTCGGCATAAAAATAGAAACCAGACCCCCTCTCTCTCCTAGGCTACTGCTCTGTACCGCTTACCCCTAAGGAAGCCCTAAAACTTGCAGCGCCCTGGTGCCGCCATTTGGTCGGAACTACTGCAGCCGAACGTCTTGTGAAACTCAGCCATGGTGGACACAGCAAGTGTACAAGCAGCCGAAGCCGTGTCCTGGTCGAGGGAGTTAAAGTCCGCGCGCGTCTTTCCACCAGCGCAGAGCGAAAGACACGCACGTCTGAAGAACAGCTGCTTCGAGAAAAATGGCGCTTCACTTTTGGTTGCATCCTTGGCAGCCAACGTTCTTACGAGGAAGACAACTCTCAGCGCCAACGCTGCTGCAACTGCCTCGTCGAACTCAGCGTCGCCCAGCACCCCGTGAAAGGCCCCAGAGCTGTTGGCGTAGCAGTTCCGTGCAGTTGCGTAGTAGCTGGCCGTGTCGTTCGACCAAGGCGATGATCCTCGTAAGCCGATCAAGACCGCCATCACCTTCCGGGCGATGTGGAAACCCAGCATCGCTACGTTGGCGTCGCTTCCCGCAGAGATGTCGTCGAAGAAGACCGGAGTAACAGCGAACATGTGCGAAACAACTACGGTGTTTGTCGTCGAGTTGGCCAGCAGCTGAACCTCTACGCTCTGCGAGTACTCCTCGTCCTCGGGTATAGAGGAGTCCTCGTCGACGTCATCGGGGATGCTAGTTCTTCTCAACACGTTCGCCTTATTGTAGATCCAGTCGTTGTTGTTCATACCGAAGCTCGGATTGAATCGGCTGTGGTCCATCTCTTCCTTGGACACGTTACCGATGTTCAGCGCCGCTAATCGCATATCTTTTGCTTTGTCCAGCGCGGTGATCCGGTCTTTGACGTTCATCCACTTCGGGTATGTCGCACCTTCTTCCTCAATCACCTTCTGTACGGTCGAGAAGTAGCCACTTATTGCCTCGGCAGTGGTAGGCGAGATGGACAGCACCTCTGCGAGAGCCGGTAGCCAGAGGCGCTTGAATGTGACCACGGTGTCGTGATGGCAGATCCTCTGGACCGATTCTGCATCGATCTGCTTCGATGCGGCGGTGAGTGTGAAGTCAAGTTTAAGGAAATCGACGGCCAGTAGTGCCACAATGTAGAAGGTCTTCACTAATGGCATCTTGTGCAACAGGACCAACTTCATGCTATCGCATGTGGCTTTAAAGTTCCTAGCGAGGACATTTACCTCCGCGGGCAGCTTCATTTCGTTCTGTGAGTTCGTCCCTTCAATCCACTTGGTAGGCGGAAATTCGGCGCAATCTGCTTCCGACGTCGGTGTCAAAGGAGAGCGCATTGCCTGCCGAAGTGTTTCGTTAAACCCTATAGTATCATCGAGGGCTAGGCACGGTGCGATGATGGTGTCGTTAATGTCCTCGCCTCCAATGGCTTTAAGCACAGTGGTGAGGTAACTCTTACCGTGAGTGTCTCTGCCAAAGCTCGGCAGTCGCTGTCTGAAGGAGTTTGCTCTGTCTATTCCCAAGTAAGCCTTGCTCTCTATAATTCCGGTGGTTATTCTGAACAGCGCGTGAAGCCGAAAAAGGAAGGAGAGCTGAAGCAGCTTGAAGAACGTCTGCTCGGAGGTCGTGTTGAGCCAGGATTTTACGGTTGTGCCAGATACCTGCGGAGAAACAGCGTTTTAATATCATTGCTTAATTTCGGCAATACTGGAATGATTTTAAACGTCATTAGAGACATCTACAAGCATGCATCGCTCTGTTTAGGTCAGGCGCACTTGTTAAAGAAGCACTGAGGACAAACTGAGATCCATCCTTCGAGATATTAGCGCGTCCTAATGCAACGAGGATATTTCACTATAAACCTAGCCGTCATTAGCCATTAAACGTCGAACGGCTGCCCAAGTTAATTTTAAAACTTCCTATTTCGTGGCCTCAAACGGGAAGATTTCTACGGGCAGCCTTGCGTGTGTGAGGACACCGTACGCACGGCCTTCAATATTCTCCCAGCGTTTGTTGAAGGACAAAGTTTCGAGTGTGCTTTTAGTTGTTTTAAGCAGATAGTCTTACAAGCTGTCGATCATAGAAGCTCAACCAACTAACGCGCACACGATAGATTTTGTGACGGTATCCGTGACGTCGTAAGTTGCTATGTCGTGATTTAAACGGTTGTTCCAAACCCAGTTTCGGTTTCTTGGTTGTTACACTTTCAGGTTTGGTTTGGTTTATGTGGTTCTGTAAGGGACGCTGTAGTAGAGGACTGCTGACTATTTCGCCGACTTGGGGTTCTTTAACGTGCACTGACATCGCACAGTATACGGGCCTCTAACAGGAATTTGATGGGGTCGCCAGCTCAAAACGACCCAAATCCTCGAAGCTGCCCTGGAAAGGGCTCCAGGTGGTCGAAATTAATCTGTAACCTTCCACGACGGCGTCATCCATAGCCCATGTGTCGTAACTTTACTCAAATCGTAGCCCCCCCCCCCCCCCCCCATCGCTTATAAGGTTTATAGACAGTCTAGATACTTTTTATAGACTCTATCGCCTTCCCACAGATATTTCTTTTTGTCTATGCATACTCTATGGCAGCCCATTGAAAAAATTCAACTAAAATTGTATAGCCATAAATCTATCGATTGTCTATAGAGAGTCTACAGACTTTATAGACAGAAGTCTGTGGACTGTCTATAGACTGTCTAAAAAATTCAGGGGGCACTTTGACTGTCTAAAGTGCGTAGAGGCGAAAGCGTTTTCCGCACCACTTTCAGTGCTTCTGTGGCACTGGTGACGTCACATGTAATTGAGTACTAATTACTAAGTGATGACAAATCACTAATTAATGGTTAATTACTGATTAATGTCTGAATACTAATTAACTGCTAATTAAGCTTAAGCTTCGCCTTTAGGAGTGGAACGCGACAGCGTGTTGTGGCGCTGCCAGGGAGTCCACGGAACGCCACCACCCGTTCGGCGCGATGCCTTGCCGTTTCAACGCAACAGTTTTTGAGGAAAGGAAATGGCGCAGTAAATCTCTGTCATCTCGGTGGACACCTGAACCGCACCGTAGAGGAACGGAAGAAGTGGGAGTAAAAGAAGAAAGACGAAGATGGCCCGTAATGAAGAAAATGAAAATTGTAATGAAGGAAAGAAAATTACGCAGTAACTGTCACATATCTCGGTGGACACCCGTCAAAATTCAGGGGGGGGGGGTGCACTTTTTTGACCTAAAGTGTGGTCACTGATGTGTGGTTAAGATGTTAAGCTTCGCCTGTAAGAGTGGAACGCGAGAGCGTCTTGCAACGCTGCCAGGGAGTCCATAGAGCGCCATCGCCCATTCGGTTCTACGCCTCGCTCGTCGGTAAATTAGTTTTTGAGGAAAGGAAATGTATTTCTCTCTCATATCTCGGTGGACACCTAAACCTCGCCGGAAGGGAAGGGAGGAGGATGGCAGTGAGCGAAGACACCGTATTCACTAGACGTGCCTTTGTTCATTCCAAACCATCGAGCTGGCATGGCGGAGTGGATAGCATGCTCGTCTCGCACTCCGAAGACCGGGGTTCGATTCCCGAGCTCGACCAATTTCTTACTAGGTTTTATTTATTTATATGGCCTGACTAAAGAAGTTAATTAGGCTAATTAGGTAATTAGGCTAATTAGGTAATTAAGCAATTAACTAAGCTCAGTCCCACTTGGAGCATCACTATATTGTCCCTTCAATTGGTTGCATGGTTACTAGCCAAAGTACAATTGGCCCCGTTTGAAATTGGCGCACTGTGACGTCACGACCGTTTCGACCAACTGAAAAGCGTGACATTCTCTGTCAACAACTGCTGCTTACAACGATGAGACATTAAAGGCTTTCGCCTTAAAATTTTTTCTGTAAGGGATGCCTCCAAACAGACGGAAAGTAATTAAACGGGCTGGCTGATTAATAAAGCAAAAATCTATAAGGGCACGGTTCATCGCATCACAGCGGCAAAGTGTATTAACTACGGTTCGCGTCAGAGGAGTCTAATTTTGACGGGACCTCAGTTGTGAGCTTCCTAGCTAAACAAATCTGAAAAAGTGAGGAAAGCAGGTAAGGCAATGTAAAAAAAAAATTAATGGTGCTTTAGCTTCGGTTACACCGAGTAAGAAGCGGTAGCTTCACGGTGGTTTAGCCTGGCAAAGTCTTGTTATGCTGGGCGTTCAGCATTTCTTTGGTATTTTCCAGGCTAAACCACCCCTGTCTCCGCCTCGCCCTTGACTTGACCTTGATATGACCTTGACACTGACCTGTCCAACTGCTTGACCACTGACCAGCCACCGGTTCTCCAAACTTATGAAGGTTTGACCTTGGCTGAGCCTTGAAGGTCATCGGAAACGTACGGCGATCTCAGCCCGAGACCACTAGTAGTGAAGCTACAGCTTCGAAAATATGTACTGTGATAGCAGTGTAAGCCAATACTTGCACCTCTTATTTACTTAATATACCCCTTTCCTGAGGTCTTTAATGTAATAAAATGAAATGAAGTGTTCGCGGACGCGTAAAGGCAAAGACGGTCGATTCGCATAAAAGCTAGCTCTGTAAAAAGACTCCTCAAAGTTTCTATAGACCATTCCCCACACAGCATCCGCGCTGGCCCTCTCACCTCCACCACCTTGTTGACGATGTCGCGGACGGTCTTCGGGACGCCTAGGTAGGCGACGCAGGTGCCGTAATAGCGAGACACCATGTCGGCGGGCTGCGAACCCGACAGCCGCGCCATCATCTCCTGGTGCCGCCTGGCGGTGTAGTTGCGCAACACGTCCGCCATAAAGGACGACGGGGTTGGCGCCGTCGCATTCGAAAGCCAAT
The DNA here is from genome assembly GCF_055824585.1 of Amblyomma mixtum. Classification (NCBI taxonomy): domain Eukaryota; kingdom Metazoa; phylum Arthropoda; class Arachnida; order Ixodida; family Ixodidae; genus Amblyomma; species Amblyomma mixtum. The sequence continues at coordinate 113,148,533 of NC_143020.1, read as the reverse complement.
GGCCGCAGACGTGGCGGTAGAAGTTGTGGCACGGGTTCACGTGCTTGTCCACGATAGCATCCATGTAATCCAACACCTTGAAACCAGGACGGAAACACACATGCGTCCCATATTCTCTGGAACAATGCTCACCTAGTACAGTCGTCCGCAGACCTGTCTATACTGCTCGAAGTCCGTGCCGTCTGCGCGCTGCGGGGCGCAGACGGCACGGACTTCGAGCGCTCTCGATAGGTCTGCGGACAACTGTAAGAGCAACACAGTACTAGCTACATCGGTAGTCTGCAACCTTGTGTGATATTGACTGCGTACGCAACCGCAGTATTTTATGATTTTAGCCCTGAAATCACGGTAGGCGATGTTCAATATTCCCTGTGGCTTTCGCGTTCGGGTGATGAGCTCAGAATCGCGGGATGAAACCGCAGCCTTGGTGGTCGCATTCCGGTCCTGGGGATTGAAAACAAGCCCGTGTCTAGAGCCATTTCAGTGCACGTTGAAGGGACGCTGCAACGATTTTGAAGGTGGCTATAAAATGCACGTAATACGTAGAGGAAAGGATACTGAGCGTTCATGCCGCGTGCGAGACCCTAAAAGCGAGGCGATAATTTACAAAATATCTTTCAGGAATACCACACGATGTAAAATATATGTATTCTATTGTCTAAGCCATCATTCGAATGAAGAAAAGAATGAAGTGAAAACTTATGTCCGCATTCCATTAAGAATCCCTCAAATTTCCCGCATTCACAGAACTAGCACGAGAACACATTGTGGGCCGTTGTTGGCGCCTTCACAATTCCACCAGTCTGTTTCAATTGTCTGCGTGATATCTTTTTAGGGTGACAGAATTCCGCGTCTTCCTGGCCGGACCTAGGTAGGGGAAGCCATCTCAGTGCTAATATCACGATGGGACCAGTCCTGGTATTGGTTCCGATGTTGATGATACTGCTATTGATGAATTTATTCAGAAAGAACACCTTGGCCAAATTTCGCTATGGCACAAGGTATTTCACTCAGCTCATGGTGGGGTAAAATGACCCATTTTTTAGGCAGTTCATATTAAAAGATCCAAGTACTAGGTCAAATCAAGAGATTAGTATACAACAGCTGTATCTTACCAGTACTCACCTATTGGGTAGAAACGTGGAGGCTGACAAAGAGGGTTGAGCTAAGTTAAGGAAAACGCAGCGAGCTGTGAAAAGCAAAATGATAGGTGTAACGTTGAGATCTGAAGCGGGCGGAGAGGGTGAGGGAACAAACCCGGGTTAATGACACCCTAGTCGAAGTCAAGAGGAAGAAATGGGCTTGAGCAGGGCATGTAATGCGAAGGCAAGATAACCACTGGTCCTTAAGGGTAACGGAGTGGATTCCAAGAGAAGGCAAGCGTAGCAGGGGGCGGCAGAGAGTTAGGTGGGTTGATGAGATTATAGGAAGTTTGCGGGGATATGGTGACCGCAGCTGGCGAAGGGCAGGGTTAATTGGAGATTTGAGTTGATTTATTCGGATTTAACGTCCCAAAGCGACTCAGGCAATGAAGGACGCCGTAGTAAAGGGCTCCGGAATTTTCGAACACCTGGGGATCTTTAACGTGCACTGAGATTGCACAGTACACGGGCCTCTAGAATTTCGCCTCCATCGCAATTCAGCCGCCGCGGCCGGGATCGAAACCGCGTCTTTCGGGCCAGCAGCCGAACGCACTAACCACTGAGCCACCGCGGCGGGTGTTAATTGGAGAGACAAGGGACAGGTCTTTGCCCTGCACTGGGCGTGGTCAGGCTGATGACGATGATGACTAGGTCAGGTGAAAGCATGTGCCTACTGGGAAACTGTTGAGTACACGACGGCAGTGTGGCAGGACCTCCCATTCCAGATGCTCAATCCACTGGTCATCGTTATACCACGTAATCTGGTGGTGGTTTTTGGAGTCTCTTATGCAATAATCGGACTGCAATAAAACGGGGGACCGAACTTCTTACCCCATGGCACGCCGACTTGAGGCAGCGATGCTGGGGCCTGGGGAACGCCTTGAAGGCGACGATGCTGAGAGCGACTCCGCCCACGGTGAAGAGAAAGACCACCAGGATGGCCGCGGGACTCGGATACAGGGAGACTTCACCTGCGGATGGTGGAACATGCCGAAAGGAGGAGGCATTCATGGGTCCATATATGCCACCGCTTTTATAGCGTGTGGATATATTCATAATGGTGGTTCAACAGCGCAAGCACACACAGACCAAGAAAGAGACAAGACGCACACACCAGCGCTGGTGTGTGTGTCTTGTCTCTTTCTTGGTCTCTGTGTGCTTGCGCTGTTAAACCACCATTATGTGGTTTATGTGTTAAACCACCATTAAAACACCAACTAGCCCAATCTGCCGTTCTTCTACTGTGAATATATGACGGCGATATCTGAGGACTCAGTTACTGAAAGATAAAGCCAAACTGCTCTCGAAGACGCGCAGTTTGGCTGGTAACCTTTATGGTAAGAGATTACTCCAGTTCTATGGTGCTAACATTTGGAATGACATCTCGCTTGAGATCAAAGTATCTAGCTAGTTTGAACACTCTGAAAAAAAGATATTTTCTTAGTAATATGTATTAGTTACAAGCGGTATTCCTTATGCTGTTTGTTTTCTCTTTTTCGTGTTATGATCGACTGACATGCTTTTGCCCTGTTTCAATTTCTAGTTTATTACTGTGCTGCCATGCGGGCGTGACTATGGGCACAAACTAGCTCTGTCTATGGGCCCATCAAATTTTGATTTATGGTTTATATGTTCAATAAAGCAAAAATCAATTAGTCAAGAAATACTACGCAGAGAAATCTCGGCCGCACTAGCTACCATATGGGCCTCACCGCATTGTAGGCAGTTTTCTTTGCCTCGCAGACAGGATCGTTTTAAGTGATGAAAAGAACGGCGGCGCACAAGGACACAAACAAGAAAGGGACGCCACACCCAGTTGGCAGCGTGCGCATGCGGTGTCCCTTTCTTGTTGGTGTCGTTGTTGCACCTCCTTTCATTTTGTCATTAACTTCGGGTAACTTGGCGCTGTCTTCTCGTCTCTTTATGACCGGATAAAAGGTTTTACAACTCATCATCTTATCTTTAGTTGTCACGCACGGGTCATTTCATGAATTTCATTTGAGGACACACTTCTCATGACCACATCACAGGTTGCATACGGTTTTGCCGTCTATGAGAGCAAAGTAAATTTCTGCGTATGTAATTTTTTTAAATGCTGCTTAGGCAAGCGCAATATTTTTGATATTGGGTTCCAAAGCAATAGTCTATGATTAAGAAAATAAAGACAACAGTGGCCTGATTACCATCTTCTGAAACTCTTTTCCATGCTGAACATATATTCGATTCGATACTCGCCAGCATTTTTCCCTCGTATTCGTATTCAAAAATATAAATATTCGCACACCTATTCCTCTGCGTTATCCTCAGTAAAGTCGTGCCCCTATCTATGTCAAGTATCGTAATTTTCGGTGTGCAGCCCGCAGAGCTCAATTTTCGCATCTGCAGCACATCAAGAGCAAAGACGCAAGTGACAAGCGCAGCGTCATCACCGCGGTCACCGCCACTTTCCTCTCGCGCTGCAGGAAGAAGAGGAAAGAGCTTGCATTATCCAACAGAAATGGTATCCCCCCTCCCCCTCTCCCCCCTCTTCTAGGCACCAGGCCGGGGAGGCAGGAGGCACCGTTTTAGATGCTGGCCAGGAGGTCTTGGGTCCTGGCTGCCTCTTCAGCCAGTCCGACGAAGCAGACCTGGAGCACAGTGTCCAAACTACGCAGCAGGGTCTCCCAGGATTCTTTACAGTCGATATTTAGAGCCCTACCAGGATAATTTCGGCATTCCCAGATTATATGGTCGAGGGACCCCCTCAGCAGCACTCGATGCAATCCGCATACCCCGCTCCGTCCGTCCGTCTGACAACCTACCTACCCTACCTTACCCTACCTACCCTACCCTACCTTACCCTATCCTACCTTACCCTACCCTACCTTACCCTACCTACCTACCCTACCCTACCTTACCCTACCCTACCTACCCTACCTACCTTACCCTACCCTACCCTACCTACCTACCTACCTACCTACCCACCCTACCCTACCCTACCCTACCGTACCTACCTATCTACCTATCTTATCCTACCCTACCTTACCTTACATTACTTTACCTACCTACCTACTTTCCTACCTACCTACCTAGCAATCTTATCCTACCCTACCCTACCTTACCCTACTTACCTACCTAGCTCCCTACCTCCCTAGCTACCTATCTTATCCTACCTACCCTACCCTACCCTACCTACCCTACCTATCTTATCCTACCTACCCTACCCTACCCTACCCTACCTACCCTACCTACCTTACCCTACCCTACCGTACCTATCTACCTATCTTATCCTACCCTACCTTACCTTACATTACTTTACCTACCTACCTACTTTCCTACCTACCTACCTAGCAATCTTATCCTACCCTACCCTACCTTACCCTACTTACCTACCTAGCTCCCTACCTCCCTAGCTACCTATCTTATCCTACCCTACCCTACCTTACCTTACCTGCCTTACCCTACCTACCTTACCCTACCTACCTACCTACCTACCTACCTATTTAACCTACCTACCTACTTACCTACCGACCTAACCTACCTACCTAACTACCTACCTATCCCCTACCTATCTTATTCATTGATGGCTGGATAGATGGATTGTGATCAATCAATGAACCTATCATTCAATCAATCGATCATGCAGTCAATCAATCAACCAATCACCAATTCAAGTAAGCTATCAGTCGGTCGATCCTGATCATCCTCTCACTGTCGGTAAGCGCATGTCCCCAACTCACCGACTGGACTAGAAGCCCCCTTTTGCTTTGGCTGAACCGGTCGCTGTGGCGCCCCCTGCTGGTCTGGCAACTTTGTGCTTTCCTGTTGCTGCTGTCCATGCTTCTGCGGTTGCTGCTGCTGCTGTGGTTCGTGCGCTTTCGGCGCCTGTCGTGAACGGGACTCCTCGCGCGCCGGTTGTGAATGACTCTTCAGGTCGGTGCTCGACTCGGTCTTCCTCGCTTCTTCCCGAACGACCAGCGAGGCTGCAAAAGGCGACGGGGAACGCTCAGCGCTTGCCGATAACACACTGCCACTAATCGGCACTGGAGATCCAAAAGACACCATTAAATATGAAATGCAGAGGCTAACAAAGAGGGTTCAGCTTAAGTTAAGGACAACGCAGCGAGCTATGGGAAGAAAAACGATACGTGTAACGTTAAGAGATCGAAAGAGGGTGGAGTGGGTGAGGGAACAAACGCGCGTTAATGATATCCTAGTTGAAATCAAGAGGAAGAAGTGGGCTTGGGCAGGGCTTGTAATGCGAAGGCAAGATAACCGCTGGTCCTTAAGGGTAGCGGAGTGGATTCAAAGAGAAGGCAAACGTAGTAGAGGGAGGGACGGCAGAAAGTTAGATGGGTGGATGAGATTAAGAAATTTGCGGGAATACGTGGCCGCAACTGGCGAAGGACAGGGTCAATTGGAGAGACATGGGAGAGGCCTCTGCCCTGCAGTGGGCGTAGTCAGGCTGATGATGATGATGAACGCCACTACCTGTAGGTTTCCTCGTTCCAAGAAGAAAAAACAAAACAAGTAAATGTCCGCTGCAAAGCCTTTTTCATTAATGCGAGGGCATTTTATACGGCTCTGTCGGGTCAGCAAAAAGTGTCCGCAATTTTGTCCGCACGATTACGTCGTTCTCTGAAGATAAATATGTAAAAGTGTGATTGTGACAGATAGCGTGTGATAAAACGTTGCCGTGGGAGAAATTTGGTCGATGATGTGCAATTAGTTAATTAAATAAACGCGAAAAAGTACATAGACGTCTAAATAGCCATGGACGTCGATATAGTACATAGACGTCAGAACAGCGTCGGACGTCGATATAGTATGCGGACGTTTCGCTTTCGCATTGCTCTAATGCGGGTCACCGCAGTGATCTCAAAGGTTTTAATTCACTTTGATTCGATGTGAACGCACCGTTAAAATGAGTTCTATGGATTTGCTATTGGCTTTTGCAGAGGCAGCATTCGTGGCTTAGAAGTATCTCTAATACGTTTCCTTCGTCGCTACGCCGTCGGTAGTACTAAGCGCCGGAGATTTTCAGGAGGAATTTTCCGTACTGAGTCTCATACAGTGAACAGCGAAAGTTGTACGGGCGACTTTCTCTCGGTAGAAGGAAGTCATCGGCGTTTATGTAGGGCAGCCATTCAAATGCGTGGGACAACGAACGCTGAGGAAAAAAGTTACGGTCGCTTACTGTCGCGGTACAACGAGAGATGAGCACTAACAGGTTCACAAAATGATCAAAAGAATAATTAAATAGATAAAACAATATTTATTTATTTATTTATTTATTTATTTATTTATTTATTTATTTATTTATGTTTGCGGTCTATAGGGGAAGAAGAGACTGTCGCACAACTATCGCTATCTGCTGCATGCCTCGACAGGAAAGCGAAAACTTGGGGAGAGTTTCTAGCGTTTCTTCGTGTCATGACAGATTTCAGTTCGATTTAAAGACACGCTGATGAGAACATTGTTGTTTGATGAGAACATGGGAATTCTTTTTTTTAGTGAAAAACGATTCACTGACTCTTTCTGGCTTTGGTGGCGTTTGTCAGGCAGCAAAATGCGAATTTACTGATGGAAAAAAAATGGTTTTAAAACGTAACATTTTTTCCGCCGCTCCTTCTAATGTCGTGACGTCAGTAAAGAAAAGGACTTACTGCTAACCGTCCAAACGTTAATGATCTAGCCTCAGCAATAGGCATTTAAAATCGCAGTTTACCCGCACAAACAGCCTGTCCTCAATTTTCTGTGAGAGTGCCCATTAGAGTGAGGTAATCCGTAGGATACAAAAAAAAAACAACTCCATTCTTCCTCAGCGCCCCTTCATTCCATGCTCAATTTGGCTTATGCCACTAGACAGGAAAATGGTAGGTGTAACGCTAAGAGACAAAGAGGGCAGGATGGGTCAGGGTACAGACGCGGGTTAATGACATCCTAGTCGAAATCAAGAGGAAGAAATGGGCTTGACCAGGGCAGGTAATGCGAAGGCAAGATAACCGCTGGTCCTCAAGGGTAACTGAGTGGATTCCAAGAGAAGGCAAACGTAGCAGGGGGCGGCAGAAAGTTAGGTGGGCGGATGAGATTAAGAAGTTTGCGGGAAATACGGTGGCCGCAACTGGCAAAGCAGAGGGTTAATTGGAGAGACATGGGAGAGGCCTTCGCCCTGCAGTGGGTGTAGTAAGGCTGATGATGATGGCGACTGGTTCAAATACGCAAAGAAATACTTTTATTTCAGCGGTTTGATGCGCGAAAAGACGCGAGATATGTGAATTAAGACGAGACAAAAATGAATGGAACCATTGAAGTTCCAGACTGAGGAGACAGCGGCTCAAAAATAGAAACGGCACCAACCGGGTGGCTCGCTATCTCTCATAGAACATGACGTGAACGGCAAAACACCTTTTGTCGGCTCCTTGAACTCGTGCCCCTGAAGCCAACCGAGTGGTATTTACCTGTGCCAGTGCTTTCGACAGCGTCTGGGCCCGGCTTGGAAGCCCCAACCTCGTCCGCCGGCAAGTCCTGGTGCTTACCTGCGAGAAGGAAGAGTCACTGGACTCGGGCTGTGGCCCGAAGCGAAGGTGTACCATAGGGGGCAAAAGAAACAGAGCCCCCTCCCCCCCCCCCCCCTTCCAAGTTCCGGCCAGCGCCACTTTGCCGGGGAGCGCCACCTGAGAAAACTCTTCTGGTATCGAGACCGGCGCTGTGGGCCCATTTCTACACCTGAAGTGATTTGTCAGATGGCGCCACTATGCACAGTGGCGTTGGCCGGAACTTGAAGGGGAGGGGACGGGTGGCTCTGTTTCTTTTGCTCCCTATGGTACGTGACACGGCGGCTGTGTAGTAAATCGTGCTTTGGGGCTCTGCCCATGTGAAAATTTCTTTAGACAGTCTATAGACTATGAAGTCTTCATAATGAACAGCCAACTTGCCCAATCGCCTACCCACATCAAGTCTATAGACTGTCCGCATAAGTTGTCAAAACAAGTTTCAAACACTGACAAGTCTGCAGACGCTCTGTATAGATTTATGGCAATTTTACACTTTTAGTATAGACGTTTGTCTACAGACGGTGTAAAGGCTTTCAACAGACAAAAAGAAATATCTCTAAAAAAGAAATTCAATACTCTTTATTCCTACAATACCTGCAGCGCCACTTGAGGGCATTGCAGCGGGGGGCGCAAAACATCATAAAACAAGTCCGCAGTTTTGCGGCAAACTGAATCTTCTAGTAACACGTTCCAATCATTTATGGTACGCGTGAAAAATGATTTTTGGAGTCTATAAAACAGAGCAGATAACAAGTGTATAGAGAACCTAACGGCAGTTTAAATAAGGGCATGCCACCTAGCTTACACACTCTTCACTGACAAGCACGTGAGCGGTGCATTTCCCTAAAGCGTGCTACTGAGAGAGCCTGCGTTGCATACTGGGACAAAATGTTTGTTCAAGGCGAAAATGACGCGTATTTGTGCAGGGCCCATGAAAGCGCTGTAAGAGCGCGGGGTACGTCAGTAACATTTATTTGCTCCCAGTTTCGAACTTTGCTCTCCACAAAACTTTTAAAGCAACTGCGTTTTTAATTATTATGCCCTTTGAGGATTGCTTTTTTTTATGATCTAGGCTTTTAGAAAAGGCTTGGTCTTACATTTAGCTTTTATGGTACAAATCTGCTTCGCGGGAACGCTCCTTACACACGCAAGCGTCAAAATGTGAACTTGCCGGAAGTCAGGGCGATTTTGGAAACCATTGCAGGGGCCCAGTTTACAGCAGTTTTATGGCAGCACGTGCCTGCCAACCTTGCCTCTTTGTCGCGACATTGCCGAGGTAAAATAATGTGTAGGTATGCTGACTGCGGTCCACTGTCATCGTTGGGTTTGGGTTCGCTTCAACAATGCTAATATATGAGGACTGAAAAGCCCTGCGCCTTACGCTTTTCGATCCTAACACATCCAACGCACAACACTGCCGATTTGTAGCGTACAACAATAACCACGCAAGTAGCAACAACGCTACCGTTGCCTTTGAACCGAAGGTAGTTTAATAACCCTTTCAGGCGCTTTGTACACAATTGTGTAAGCGGCAAACTTACAGCTTTTCCTGAGAAACTGGAGCACTTAACAGTGATTACATTATTTCTGTCAAAATGAGTACCTTTCTTGTTGCAAATAAGTTGCTTTTTTATACGATGTAGCGAATGCAGTAAATAATATTTCACATAAGAGTGAGCTAGGTAGCACTTTGTCCGCCGTTTTTGTGCACACAGATTTTGCCGCGAGTGAAAACATTGATTGTTTTTGCTCAATTTCGAGCATAATGTGAATCTTCCAAACACAAAGCGATTCCACGATCCCTAGGGTGTTTACCTGACACACGACAACATTTCGATGTTACTATTTCTAACAAATCAGATAGTTTGTACGGAATTCTCCTTATCGTTGTAAGAACTGACCTGCTGGTCTTTCACGTTCGAAAACTAACAAAGTCCTTTTCTTGAGGCCTGAATATACTACTTAGGTGAAAAAATAATTAATTTTAGTGAAAACAAAAAATGGCGCCTGAAAGAGATATACAAAAACCACGACCAGGCTGATTTTCTAAAAAGTATGACACACCATTAATGCACCGCATAACTTACGTGTGCTCGTTTTCGACTTGTGCCGCTTTCCTGTATCAACGAAAACGGGAAAGGAAGGTTGGGGAAGGGAATGAGAGTAGCTTAGAAATGATTAGTTTATTCGGGTTTAACGCCCCAAAGCAACTAAGGCTATGAGGGACGCCGTAGTGAAGGGCTCCGGACATTTCCACCACCTGGGGTTCTTTAACGTGCACTGACATCGCACAGTACACGGGCCTCTAGAATTTCGCCTCCATCGAAATTCGACCGCCGCGGCTGGTATCGAACCCGCGTCTTTCAGGTCAGCAGCCGAGAGCCATAACCACTGAGCCACCGCGGCGGCAGCTTAGAAATGAGAGCAGTTCCGTGTGTCGAAAATCGCGCAGTACAACCTTCCTTCATTTGAAATGATGGCATTTCTCTCTTTCCTTTAATTTTTCTTCCCCAAGCTCTGCACAGAGGAGAGCCCCGTGCTCGCATAGGTGCTTTCGTAGTGTCCTGTTTACTGTGCTTGACTGTGACTATGACTGCGTGCTTGACTGTGTCCTTGACTGTGACTTTGCTTTTGCCTTGTTTTGATTATGTTTTATGCGAAGCATACTACTTTAGCTACCACTTCAGCCCTTCACTGTGGTTATGCGCCTCCAAATCACGTGATACATGACGTCACACCACGTGACACGATGACGTCACGACAGTGGAGAAAATGACGTCACACCACATGACACGATGACGTCACGACAGTGGAGAAACGGGGGCCCACCTCGCGCCGTCGCTGTGGTTGTGCGCCTCCAAATTACGCGACACGATGATGCTTCGCATTCTCCAGGCTTAACCAAGTTAAGCCTCAGTCATTTTTTTACTTTTCTGATTTCCTGTGTGGCCGGCACTCGGTGCTTTGTTTAGACTGTTACTGTGACCATGACTATGCTGTAACTTCGGCTTTCCTTTTTTTATTATTATTTCTTCCGCGGACTGCACGCTGTGCTTTGACTGTCTGCATGTGACTAACTTTTACTGTGATGTGCCTTTTCTTCCTCTTCTTTTGAGTTTTTTTTACTGCTCTATTTTCCTCTAATTTTTTTCCTTCTTCTTTGGAACATATTTACTTCTTTTTCATTTATCTTGAATTGGCTTAAGCCTGGCAAAGCTTTGCTGGTCCGGGCACCCTGTCGCTTTCTTTTATGTTTCTTTTTTACCTTTTCTGAGAAGACCAATGAAAAGGGTAAAAGGGAAACATATTCACACACTGCACAGCGTCACGAGACAGAATCTAAGCAACAAGCGACTGTTCATTAAAAAAAAATTGCGTCCTCACACCAATGTCGCGCGTCTCTCCTTGCAAAATTATGGAAAGATTGCTATAACTTTCACAATATGTCTCCCTTGTGTAGATGGTGGAGAGGGGGTAGGCAGATTATTTCTGGACACTCACAACGTGAACAAGGGAGGGGTAAGCCTCACGGTGCTTGCCGACGTTTCGATAAGAGGACTGCTCTCCGCCTTGTCGAAACGTTGGCAATCACCCTGCTGCTTTCCCTCCCTCACTCACTTGGTCAGTCCCTTGAGCAGGGTGACTTTTTCTTTTCATTTTGCTTTGTTATAGACACGGAAGAAAATTAATTGCCCGGTTACTTGATTACCTTGTTCACGTGAGAAATAACTAAAATTAAGGCACCACGTTGCGCGAATTGAGTAAGTGGTTGCCGCCCAATGCAAACGTATTAAAATCTACTACACTACGCGCGTAACTAATGTAACGTACACACGTGGAAAGAAGGCTGCTACACAAAATTTAAAGGTGCATTGAAGAGGAATCTGAACTCGTATTTTTAGCGCTGGAACTCGATCTACAAGTTCCAAGCGCTCCTAGAAACATCGAATTATTGCCCTGTGCGGCCGATTTCCCTAATTTAAATCGGATCAATGTCCGGCTCCCACCTTTTTTTTTTTCAATTCCCCGCCGACGGTGGGTGGAGTCGACCAACCTTCCACCCAGTCCCGTGGCGGCTTGCCGCTCTGTCATCGGCGGAGTGATACGTAGTGATCGGCGAACGCAAAGAGTCCACGCGTATTTTTATTTCCGTTGGCCTAAAGTGCAGCTATGTCTCTGACTGGATTATTTATTCACGGAAACCTAAAAAACAAATAAAAGTGAAAGCAAAGCCGCCACGCGATTGCTTGAAAGGCACTGCATGCGTTGGTCGACTCCTCCCACCATATGCGGGGAATTAAAAAAAAAAAGCGGGAGCCGGACGTTAATCCGATTGAATTAGAGAAATCGGCCACACAGAGCAATAAAGTGAAGTTTGTAAGAATGCTCGGAACGTGTAGATCGAGTTCCCGCGGCAAAAAGACGAGTTCAGATTCCTCTTCAGTGCTTTAAGAGCTCAGATTTTGAACACAGAGTAAAAAAAGAAAGCAACTTACTTTTGCTCTCGTCCACTGCAAGAATTTTTATACAGCTGATTTAGACAAGTAGCATTGGTCACGCATTTGGCAACTGACCTGCTATATAATGAGCGATTTTTTTTTCTGGGAACATACTTTTTCTTGAATTTGTTAAAAGTTGACAAAATTCCGCCCAGTTATGAATTTTGTGTTCCTCGAAGCCGGAGAAAAGCGTATCTCTGTAGCTAGACTAACCATATCTCTGTATCTCTCGACTTTACCTTTTCCATACTTTTTTCCTTCACAGCCATCCAACCCCGTCATCCTGCCTTCCCACCGGACCTTGAAACGTGTCAGCCACACCAAAAGTATTTACCCGTCGTCTGCCCATACCACTGCGCATCTTTTTTTTCATTTTTCATCCAGACCGCAAAAGACTGGAATGATTGGAATGATCTTCCCGCTGACGCCGCGCTCCACTCCAATCCGCAACATTTTAAGACATCAATCGAAAAATTATTTTCTTCTTGTCATAGGCGATGCATTTCTTTTGTTATCTTTGCTGTAACCACTCTATATATACCACTCGTGTAATACCCGATACCTGGGGCCTTTGACGTGTATTTTACATAAATAAATAAAGGTGTCTTGCTGTTTTTTCTCAATTACTGCAAAAAATGTACAAAGCTATAGTACAAGCAACATGCCTGTAGCATCAGGAACCACAAGTACCGCAAACTAATGAAGCCAATGCACATAAAGGGCGAACTGATCATACTCGTTATGAAATTAGAAGCGCTTCAGCAGCACGGCGTATTTCGACCTATGGCAATTCAGCATAAAACTGCATTCATCTTATAGTGCACACTATTTTGAGGCGATGATAGGAAACTGATTTTTTAACTTGAGGAGTGCCTTTTTGCGGCACGCCTCAGGTACTTATTTACTCCAAGGTGGAATTTATGTGAAACGAGAGACGGGTGCGACGATGTGTCTCAGGTAACGAACGCTTTACATGCCAAGAACTCGCCCCACAACTGGCTGGCAGCGCAGTTGAAGCTGCGAGCGCGAGACGGCGTCTTGTACGGGTGTTCTGTTGTCCCACCCTCACACGCGAAGCTCGCTTGGTCTGTGGGTCACGTGGTGTTGCGAGGTTTAACGACCCAAATCGACACACGGGCTGAGATGCACCTCAGAAACTCAACATAAAATTATCTGTTGTCTCAACAGTTTTCGTGAAGAAGGCACAACACCGACCAAAAAATGAACTTTCAGATGACGTTTCGGCTCCCGCACGTGAGGTGACCAAGGCTCCCGTGCGGGAACCGTAACGTCATTTAAAAGTTCATTTTTTGGTCGGTGTTCCGCCTTCTTCAAGTACACGCCCGACCAGACGTGTTTCCGTCAAACCCTCAACTTCCACAGCAGTTTTCTTGCAGCATTTTGGGGCCTAAAAAAATTCTTGTAGTAACAACAGTAACAACAGGATTTTCTGTAGTATGGTGCAGTTCCGTGTCGTAACGATAGAGCTAGTACTGTCGCAACAACGAACAACTTTGAGTTCCTACAAAAAAAATATGTCGCACGACAAGAAGAGAAAAAAAAAATCGTCGCAGTTTGGGACCGGCTCTGCCGTATTTTTTTGACTGGGGCCCGGTACATCGTAGTAAAGGACTCTAGATTAGCCTCGACCACCTGGCGTTCTTTAACGTGCGCTGACATCGCACAGCAGACGGGGGTCATTTATTTCACTGCTACATCGAAACACGGCCTTTGTGACCGGGATTTGATGCCACGACCTCGGACAGCACAGCCGCATGCCGAAGAATACGCCTGGAAGGCGTTTGCAGCTTCATCTTCCAATGCCAGTCAGTTACGAGATTTCTGTGTAGCCGGGCTGAATTACCTTTACTACGTATGTTAAGCCGCATATCTAGTGTTATACCCGTGCCACACGGACAGATTTAATGCCATTAAGTGCTTACTGCCTTAAGTTTTAATGGCATTCGTGCGGTGCCACACGCACAAATTTAATGGCATTAGCCTTACTGCCATTCGCGACCTACTGAGTTCGCCACAACTCATTCGCCCGTGCAATGCGTACTCTCGTTCCCATTCCACACGCAGAAAAGTATGCAGCTTTGTTAGTAGCAACTTCCTAACCAGTAGGAAATAGTTAATTCTTAACTTTCAGTCAGATGAGGCAACTATACTGCATTTTCGATGCGAAGAGCGCCATTTTAACCAGCCTTATTGACAGGTACTCTCGACTTCGGTGCTGACATGCGAGTCTATAGCTACTTTTTCGACTTGCAAAGCAGGAACAGCCGTATTTTCTGAACAATCGATTTTATATTACATTTGAACAACATATCCCATTTCCCAACATTTCCCAAGCGTTATCGTCATCGTCACTTTCGATAATGGCATTAAATGTGGACGTGTAGCACCAACTCCGAAAATAATGGCATTAACAAACTTAAGGCCTTAAGCATTTACTGCCATTTCTTGTGAGCGTGTGGCACGGGTATTAGTTATGTGGAATAAGCCGATTAAACAACAAAAAGTTAGTGAGAGTGGGGATTTAAAAAAATTAGAGATCACTGCGGCGACCTGCACTGGGAGAATACGAAAGCATTGACGCCTCCTCGGCACTCATCGCCTCTGTCATTTTCTTTTTTGTTAATTAATTTTTAATCTACGTCAATGAAACTTTTTTTAGCAATTATCACTCATCAAACACATTTAAATTTATTTCAAACTTCACTTTCACTCCTTTGCCTATTTTCCCACTATTCTGCCACTCGCGGCCGTTTTCCCGTCCACTTATACTTTATCGAAGTCCACGCTATTTCAACATTTTTTCGACATTTTTGGCTCTAATTAATTAACTAACCACCCTATCGACATAATTGTTTTTTGCGGGGCATCCTCACATCATCCTCTTTCGATTACAACCACTCGTTTGATGCTACCGCTTCTGAGAACGTCACAACTGCTGCGGACGCGTTTTGCGGACATGTATCGGTGACACGACCTCGCCGACATAGCCTAGAAATTAGGGGTGTGCGAGTATCCGAAATTTTCGAATATAATTCGAATATTATATTTTTATTATTCGTATTCGATTCGAAATCCAAGTATCCGTGTTGTTTCAAATATCCGACCCGACGCGATTATTCGCATCTAGCCATATTCTATCGCGAGCACCGGCATTCATTTCGGTCCGCAGGCCCTATCGACAGAGACATGACAACATGGCGGCGCCCAGAGCAATGGGTAACGTTCGGCCATGCAGTAGCTGACTGCGCTGGTGAGCTTCTTTGTGGCTATACCTGCGAAGCTGGTATCTTAAGAGTTCTGCACGAAATACCTCGCAATACGTGCCAGTTCAGTGCCAATTGAGGGGGCATTTTCTGTGGCTGGAGAGGTCGTTTCAGCTTGAAGGGAACTACTTCTTCCTGACCATGTGGAGCAGCCGGTTTTCCTTCACGACAACCTTTTATGTTCATCCCAGCAACACGCTTTTGTGCTTATGGCAAGCTAGCCTTAATCAATGCCGTGCACTAGTCATTTTCTGTGATATTTCCACTCTTCTAAGAATAATGTTCTAGACTTTGATATTTTTTGTCCAGCCACACGCACCTCTTGTGTTCATTTACTCATTGATAGTTGAACTGTGATGTTCTTGGAAGCTTAAATGAATGTTTTGTAGTGATTAAATGCGCCTGTCCTTCACTATTCGATATTCGTTTCGATATTCGGAACTAAGTATTCGTATTCGAAAAATTTGATATTCGCACACCCCTACTAGAAATGCTTTCGCATTAACAATTGGCGTTGGCAGTGTTCCTCTCCTCAGTAGTTTCCTCGACTTCACGAAAACGAGGTTTAGTATCCTTTCAAGAGGTGATGCCTTTATCCCAATGCATAATCCAGCCCAGCGTTGCAGTCGCGCAAAGGAAAGAAAAATGCTTACTTGCTCCGCTTCGCTCGGACTCTTCTCGACGGCTCTCCATGCTCGGACCTTCAAGGACAGGTGAAGTCGTTTAATGAACAGCACTCACACATATGCGCTGCGATTTATACCGACCGTCTAATGCACTACCTTTGTCAGAAACATACTTGCCATTGGAATTGCCCCTTGTGCCCGTAGCAGCGCTTATGTGGAGCGCATAGAAGTGCTAGGAACCCGAGATGCCTGGTTGCTTTTTTTTTCTTCAGCGAGGAACTGGGTGAGCTGATGACGATAATCTAACTCCACTAGGTGGCCCAAAAGCAAGCCTGGTGCTCTGTACATTTTCTACAGACTCAGATCCCTGAAGCCCGTGATTAAACTTTTCCACTCATGGCAGCTTGGATTAACCAGTTTCGCTAATCGTGACCATTTTTCGGTGAGCGATTAAGACGCGTCTAGCCTCGAAACAAGAGCAGTTTTCTTTAGCGCATTCTGCTATATCCCACATGCGCCACATACGCCCGCGCATTCTTTTTTTTTTTTTAACTATTCTACAGCGGCCCACATTCTTGGAATGTACGAGCACACGTCGACAGATTAGGGGTGCACAGCTCACTGGGAACGACAGAAGTCTAGCTGGGGATGACAGACCACAACAGCCAGTCGCGTGGGCCTGTCCAAGCGTTTGGTGCCGCTCTGAACACGCGGTGGCTAACTGCGACGGGCACTGCGGCCTCCAAGATTCGAGGTTTTCAAGAAAGGTCGTGAACTAGACCACCGCCGCATGAACGCGTTTCCAACGTCCAAGGATTTTATGTCTGTTCTGACCATCGGATTTCGTTTCCTTTCTTTTGCTGAATACTAAAAAGGTCTCGTGGATTAATTTAACTACAATTTAATTTAAATTTAATTTAATTTAATTTAAATTTAATTTAAATTTAATTTAACTACACTCAATTTAACTACAGTACGTCTTCATCGCTCACTACGCACCAACACGTCTACTACAAGACATCGGCTCTTGCTTCCTACCATACACACAAATTATGGCCGGCAAACGTTGCAATTTACGGGTTCTCATTTGTGGAACAGTCTTGATTATAACATTCAAATTTCACCTACACTTCATGCCTTTCAAAAACAATTAAAACATTTTCTACTAAGCTCAACCTAGTGTACATTCTTCAGTGCTTTTTTTGTATTTTTTTTCTAATTATAAGATGTTTATTTCATGTTTTCACTAGTATTCAGTGCCTACTGCTGTAACATGCTTATTGCTATATAGTTGCCTTATTTGTTATTTGTTGCTGTCGTCTACATCATGTGTAACAGCTTATAGTGGTCGGGACCCTTAAACAAATTTTGTTGGGTCCCTGAAGTTCTGTGTTTGTATTTCTTTTTTTATGCTAAATAAATACTTTCTTTCTTCTTTCTTCTTCTTCTGAAAGAAAGTTACATGAAGCTCAGCGACTTTCTGGATGGCTCGTGTGGAGGTCAGGTTTGGTAGAGTTCTGCTGCACAGCAATTTGGACAAAAGATGGCTAAATAACACGAAAACGCAAATAAATTGTCAGGTAATTTTTAGCGCATAAGTATAGGACTTAACGAGGACAACTTATGGTGCAGGCATGAGTTTTCTTTGTGCAGCCTGGTGCTCATGGCAAAGCTGGCCACTTATCGCCTTCGTGCGATATGTGCGCCACTTCGCTAGCGCCAATAAAGTGATTACCATCATGATCCTAACTACTGTCCACTGCAGGACGAAAGTAAGTCTATCCCATTGACCACTAACTCTGGACTGCGCAAGCTGCGACCACCTTATACTCGAAAGCTTGCTAATTCGTCCATCTATCTCACTCTTTGCCCCCCCCCCCCCTTGCCACCTTTCAGAGCGTGCGTTCTAGTCGAATCTATCCGGTAACCCCAAGGGGCCACCGGTAATCTGCTTCCTGCATTACTTCCTCTGCCCATGATCATTTCTTTTCTGTAAGTTACGCATCCATGAACAAGAAAGCGTAAATTTAACTGCTGATTTTAAACATGTGTGTCATGTAACTTTGTCTTAGCAAAGCTGCATTTAGGGCTAATTAACGGTACAGATTTTTCGTTACAGCGGCTCATCTTTCTAAAGAAGCGGGATCAACAAATACGTATAAACAATAGCAGGTTTTTCTGTTTCACGCAACCATGTAGAAATGAAAACAAAAAACTTACTCCTTGTGCTGTCAGCTGAAAAAGTAGAGTTCGACTTTAATTTTACGCTAGGTACAGGACAGCGTGCAATCCAACACGGCGAGCGCAGACCGTTCGGTGTACAGTGGCACAAGTTGACGAAGCAAAAATATATTCAATGCCTTTATATCGACCGTGAAGACATGGCCGTTTCTAAGAATATGATAGGCAAACACCACCGACGGGGCGCTGCAGTTATAACCTTAGAATCCGAAGACGTCGTTTTCTCAAGTTTGGCAGCATTCGTGTTTATGAATGCGTGATTTTGGCACACTACAGCGTAGTGTTGGCAACTGCAGTGTGGTGTTGGCTCTGACTTCAAACCAAGTTGTGAGAAGCTAAGTATCCACGTAACTAGTAGCCACGTAGTTGGCGTGAGTAGTTATATGACCGGCACGTATACATTGAATACTTGTCGAAGTAACCTTTGATTGCTATCTCACAGGTACACGACAGAAAGCGTAAATAACTAAGCGCTGAGAATGTTACCGGCAAAAGAAATCGCCACGGTGTCCAGTCACAATGAAAACAGCGCAACCTTCACGAAGGATGCAGAAAAGGAAGTGTCTCGTCTTCCAACCAACTAGCTCATGATCTGCGCTTCAGGATCAGAGCGGTCCACGTAAAACGCGATATCAGAACGCAATATCGATGGAACAGAGGATAAGAAGGCAAACGGTGCAGGCAAGTTAGCTGACGCGTTTGGCCTATGGCCGACAAGGCTTATCGGAGAGAAAGGGTGAATGCTTACTGCCTTTCTTCTTGCGCCGCCGCTCCTTTTTGTCGGCCTTGTGTATGGACGAGTCGATGCCAGAGGACTCCATTGTAGGGCTACGGCTGATGCGCGGTCTACCCAAACGAAATTGCCGAGCTAGTTGCAAGGCGGGTTGCCTTTCACGGCACGGTGTCACGCGAAGCTCGCGCCATTCCGACTGGATTGGATTGGATTCGGGGCCTTTCATTTTTCATTAGATGGACATAGCCAACGTTTTTAAATCCCTGGCAATGGCGATGCTGATGATAGTGCGGCTGATGGCGTTGTGACTAATTATAAAAAAAATTTAAATTTTAAACAGGAAAGCCACTTTCTTGACAGAAAAAAGATGGGGTACGGTAGTGAAGATTTGCAAGGAGAGATCAAGAATGGCATAATCCTATGAAAATTTTATTTTAATTTTTTTTTAATTTTAATTTTAAGTTTAATCCTATGAAAATTTTCTTATGTATACCACTACACCTTGGCGAATCCCCCCACGTGGGTATGTGCCATTATAAAGAGGTGAAGAAGAAGAAGGGGGACGCCAGCAGAGTAGATAGTGCCCAGGAAAGATGATGTAATATGCGCAAAATGAGAACGAAATCACAAGAAGACAACGGAAGAGCACAGGAAATAATTACGTGGGGAGGTGGTATGGATGAGATTGGAGTTGCAAGGAATAAGAAAACAAAGGATATAGATACGATTGAAGTAAAGAGAAGAGGATTCATTCAAAATGTATGCATGTATGTATGTATACATGTATCTATGTATGTATGCAACGGTAAGAGATCGGAAGCGGGCGGAGTGGGTGAGGGAACAAACGCGGGTTAACGACATCCTAGTGGAAATCAAGAGGAAAAAAAGGTATTGGGTACGTAATTCGAAGACAAGATAACCGCTAGTCCTTACGGGTGACGGAGTGGATTCCAAGAGCCGGCAAGCGTAGCAGGGGGCGCCAGAAAGTTAGGTGGACGGATGAGATTAAGAAGTTTGCAGGGATACGGTGGCCGCAGTTGGCCGAGGACAGGGTTAATTGGAGAGACATGGAGAGGCCTTTGCCCTGCGGTGGGTGTAGTCAGGGTGGTGGTGATGTATGCATGCATGTTTAACGTCCCAAAGCGACTCAGGCTATGAGATGAAAGAGGCCGCAGTGAAGGGCTCTGGAAATTTCGACCACCTGGGGTTCTTTAACGTGTACTGACATCGCACAGTACACGGACCTTTGGAATTTCGCCCTCAATCGGAATTCCACCGCCACGGCCGCGATCGAACCCGCATCTTTCGGGCCATCAGCCGAGCGCCATAACCACTGAGCCACCACGTCGGAGCATATGTATGTATGTGAATACAAACACCAACTTGCTCAGCCTCCCACATCAGTGAATATACACAACCATACCAGATTCACCAGTTACCCAGTACGCACCCATTGTTCTATCTTCTCATGCAAGCCCACCTGATTTCTCTTCAAGTCGATACAGTACAAGCACACTGCCAGTACCTCCCCCCCCCCCTTTCTAGGAAATGCACGTCGGCGTAAAATGCACTTTTTTTTATTGTGCGCTGCTGCTTTCGGTCTTGGAATCTGCTTTCAAGTCATATTAATATTCCGAAGCCAATGGATATGCAATGAAAAAAAGAAGGCTCCCATATTTATTCATTCTCGTTCACCCTCAGAGGCAACAGCGATTGGTGAAAAGCACCTAACTGGTGTGGATACTGGTGGTCTATTAAGTGCTGAAGCGTCTAACCTAAATTTGTTGGCCACAACAGCGAGGGTAACAGTGTTTTCGAAATTCGAAAAACTGATACGGATATTACTTATGGTGGGCTACATGCCTCTTAATAATTAAGGTGCCTAACAGTAACAGTTAAAAAGTTAACTATTCAATGTTAGTTAACCAGCCAGCTAATTAGCACGTCTTAGCAATATTCTGATGTATTTTACCCTTGACAATGCTATGCCAAAAAAGCGCTCCTCTAACTCAGAAAGCCTATTTTTTTAAAATTGTGTAGTCTTAGGTGAAACATCCAGTATATACATATATTGTACACATAGAGCCGAAGGCAGAAGGCTATGGTATCCACTCCCTCAAGTTGTACTTTGAATAGGAACATGAAGAACAAAGCATTGAAGAATAAGTGGGTTTCTCCGTCAAAGCTTCCGTAAGAGTGGTAACGAAAGCAGGGCATACCCTAGTTAACAGAGGAATAATACCCCACTAGATTTCCTGGAACAGAGTATTCCTCGCGAAGCAAGAATTTGCCCTGGGAGGGTCACAAGCTTGCCACATTTCCGCCCACCAAGAGAATGCATCTTCAGTTGCGGAATAATTGTGGATCCTACCGTCCAGGTTAAATAAACTGAAACAGCGAGAACACTATTTTCGTGTAAATCAGGACAAAATGTGAATACCCAAGCTCATAATATGATAACTGCATGGCTGCAAAGCATATGCCAACTATGGTGGCTTGGCACACAACACTGCATAAACATCCGGTGTATGTATACAGTGCTTGAGCCTGACGAAGCAGACATGCCCGCTGCTCACATCTAAACACAAATCATGGCAGAAGCTCGAACTTCACTCGAAACTGGTCTGCTTGCACATAGCCTTTACGGATGAGATCTTCTAAGCAAAGGTAATCTTCAGAAAGAAGTGTGTATTGCACACGTCCTTCCTGTGGCCTTTTAAGAGATGAATTTAAATCAAAATGATGCACTACAAGCTCGCGTTCCACATATCCCTTTGGATGCACAACATGAAATCTGATCCTCTGCCTGAACGGCCACTGAATAGCATCGTCCACATCGCCCTTGTGCAAGTGGAAGCGAGCACTCAGCTTTGTAAATAGTTTGCTTTTGGCAAGCCAGATGCCGGGGGACATGCAGTAGCCTCGTAGGTATACCATGTCGCTGTCATAAGCAGCAAAGCCAACAATCCGCACTTCTTCTTCAAGAGATTTGACACCTTTTACGACAAACTCGCAGACAGATGTCTCTAGGTCACGCGGTTTAGGTGCTACCTTTTCCATGCGGCCCATTGCATTGTCAGTTTCTTCCACCTGCTCCGTAGCACCCTTGGAGGTTTCTCCAGCCTCCTGACCCTTGTCACGCTTTTCTAGAGCCACTTTTGCGAACTCATCTTTCAGTACTTTTTCCAATGCATGTATGCTGTTGGAAATTGTATTGTGAGTACTAGTGCTTGCAATGAAATGCTGTCTTGTTTCTTCACTAAACGTGGCTATTTCATCGGAGCATTTTTGCAGACAGTCACGTTGTTCGCTTGTTCCTTTGGACACTTCTTGCCTTACTCTGTCCTCCAGGCTAATAATGACTTGTCTCAGCTCTTCTCTCAATGATTCTTGGCAATTGTTTACCCCGTGAACAACTTCGTTGAGTCGGTCACTATTGGCGCAACTTGCTACGAGCATCTGCTTCATGAGTGCCTTCAATTCACTGGCCTCCGCTTCTTATGACTGCGTGAAGGATGTCAGAAGCGCCGTATCGTCCTTGCGGTCTCAATCCCCTTGGCATTCCCATCCAGCAGGCGTCGCAGCAGCAGGGCAACACTCCGACTTCAAGTGTGCACACATGTCGGTGAAAAGAACTCTGGCCGAACACCTGGGGCAGCGAATGCAGTGGTGCCGACATTCACGCTGGAAGTGCTGGGCGATTTTGGATGCTGGCAGCACTTCCATACAGTTGCTTCCTTCATTCCAGCACTTCACCTGCAAGAGTAAAACAAGCAGCATTTTTAGAACCATCGTGATTACGTAAGCATCCCTAGCTTTTTCATCAAATCACTTCTGTGGAAGTATAGTGAAGCCTCCTTCCTTGTCGACTTGAACAAGAGCAAAGGTGTACTAACAGAAATGTCTTGCAACATGTCGTACAGTTGTAGAGCCACCAGACTTTTAGGCAAAGTTTCTGCGCAGACAGCCAGACAGCAAGTTTCTGTGATTATTCGTTCTTGTTATGAACTGCTAACCGGCCTGCAGCTACACCCTCCTGTGTTATATTTTGCTAGATGTGGGCTCTTTTGCGTGTTCTCTCACAATTGATGATCAGTGCGCACTGTGTTCACGGCAATCAATCTTTGACGTGCAGGGCAGGGCCCCATGCCTATGGCTTGTGAAACACCTATCCATACTATGTTCCGTGCACTTTTGGGATTTTTGGTCCTCTTGGAAGCCACTGGAGAAGGGTTTCGGAAAACCTCAAGGCGGACTGCTGGAATCAAGTGGGGCGCTTCAGCGAATGGCTTCATAATCTGTATTTCCGATGGTTTGGCCTTAGCTTGTCTGGTTGGAGGCGATGGCATGAATTTCAATGCACAGAGTAGAAGCAGACGGAATTCCTCTAGAATGGCTAAAACTCCGAAGAAAGCTAGAACAAGTGAAGTGGGTGTTGTGCCAGTCACATACCTCCATAACACATGTCAGTTCCTCCAGAAATGGTGAGGGTGCTATAGCATGGTCTAAATTACAGCCTGGAACCTTCGGTGAACGAGTGCAGTTTGCTAGCATCTTTTCTCGGTCTTGGTACCGATCGGATATATACTTCATGATGATGACCATCGTCACCAGCCTGACTATGCCCACAGCAGGACAAAGGCTTCTCCCGTGTCTCTCCAATTAACCCTGCCACCGTATCCTCGCACACTTATTAATCTCATCCGCCCACCTAACATTCTGCCGCCCCCTGCTACGCTTACCTTCTATTGGAATCCACTCCGTTACCCCTAAGGACCAGCGGTTATCTTGCCTTCGCATTACATGCCCTGCCCAAGCCCATCTCTTCCTCTTGATTTCGACTAGGATGTCATTAACCCGCGTTTGTTCTCTCACCCACTCCCTCCGTTTTAGATCTCTCAACGTTACTATTATCATTTTTCTTTCCATAGCTCGCTGCGTTGTCAATAATTATGCTGAACCCTCTTTGTTAGCCTCCACGTTTCTGCCCCATAGGAGAGTACCGGTCAGATGCAGCTGTTGTATACTTTACTTATACAGCTGCACTGAGCGCTTACCTCTCTTTTTAGCAGTTCGTCAGCGTCCACGTCCCTGAAGTCGATGTCGTCGTCCTCACACCGACGGCCATCGAGCGGACAAACGTGGGCCCCATCCTGCGCGCACTGCTCGTAGCAAGACTCGCACAGTGTGTGCGTGCAAGAAAGCAGCGCTGTCCTGTTTCGCACCAGTCCGCAGGCGCAGCACACCCTGTGGTCTGGAATGGGCTTCACGAAGCGCAGAGGCCTCCAGTCAAGTTCCACGGAGAACCCGACAAGGGTGTACTGCACGCTTCCCGGAGGCATATCATTCACTGCTCGGCGTTCTCCGCGAACTGACTTTCCGGCTATCGCTCTTACGCTCTTGCCGCTCGACTTCGCAGCTGTAAAATTTACCACTAAGAACACAGCCAGAATTCCGTCGTCTGAGGAAGTGGGCACAATTAGGCAGAGAAACAGGTAGAGCTGACAGAGGTGATATTTGTTGCCCTGTTCTCTAGACGTAGACCATCGAGTTTCCGCTCCGCCAACCGCGTCAACGGGGCGCGGTCGGCGTGATTCCGTTCACTCTATTTTCTTAACAACAACGAGCCCAAAGAATCCATTGTTAGCTGAGGGACTATCGCCATCTACCGGCAAGCGGACGAAGTGGCAGGAGGTGTGGGTTGTACCAGCTGATCTTGCATCAGCGGAACGGGGCGCGAAAAATTGAAGGAGCGTCAGGGACAAGAGGACGCAACGACTGAAGCTCCGTTGTGTATTCCTTGTGTAGTCAAGTTTCATCATTATGATCAGCCTGACTACGCCCACTGCAGGGCAAAGGCCTCTTCCATGTCTCTCCAATTAACCCTGTCCTTTGCTAGTTGCGGCCACCGTATCCCCGCAAACTTCTTAATCTCATCAGCTCACCTAACTTTCCGCCGCCCCCTGCTACGCTTGCCTTCCCTTGGAATCCACTCCGTTACCCTTAAAGGCCAGCGGTTATCTTGCCTTCGCATTACATGCCCTGCCCAAGCCCATTTCATGCACTTGATTTCGACTAAGGATGTGATTAATCCAGTTTAATCTTTATTAAATTCCTTCCCTTTGGAACAGCGATCGTGTCATTATGTGCTGAAACGGCTGTCAAAGGCCAAGACAGTTCCAACAGCGTGAATGTATAAAAAAGAACAGAACAATCTGAATGCGCATTTCCTGACTGTTTAACTGAGCGGTATGGTGTATAAACTAAACCATGCACCTAATCAATTATCCGATTACATTAAACGTGGTTTCGGCAGTCAGCTCTCTAGATTGCCCGCCTTTATTGCGCCACCTTTTGCAAAGGTATCACAAACGTCGGCAAAGGCATAGAGCTACTGACAAAGGCGTTTCATTTTGTCTGAGGCTTGGCGGCTGGCTTCGGGGCATAGACTCCTTTGTCCGCTGCCTGCATCCGGTTTATTCAAACATCCACACTGCTGCTGCATCTCGCCACGTTCTGGTTACCTTTACAAAAGTCCTCCTTTTATGAAGATTACCAGTCGCCCACTTCTGAGTTAACCGGAGCTTAGAATTTGAACCCTGTGCGTGACGTTAAGCACGTTGCGGCTAAATTTGCGCGTTGAGCTCGTTGGCGAGAGTTGATGAGCGTGGAGGAAGGATAACGTTGTTGGGAGACGCAGCGACGAGCATAGGACACTCGAAACTGAACAAGCTCTCGTCCGTGTCTCGCACCGTGTCCTCTATACATATCGGCAGTCATGTATCTCGCCTATGCTATTCACTGCCTGTTTACAGGAGGTATTCCGGGGCCTAGAATGTGAACAGTTTGGGATAAGAGTTAATGGAGAATACCTAAGTAATTTGAGATTTGCTGATGACATTGCCATGTTAAGTCACTCAGGAGATGAACTGCAAAGCATGATAAATGAATTAGACAGGCAGAGCAGAACGGTGGGGCTAAAAATTAACATGCAGAAAACCAAAGTAATGTTCAACAGTGTAGCAAGGAAAGAGCAGTTCGCAATTGGTAGCCAGGTGCTGGGAGTAGTAAGAGAATATGTCTATTTAGGGCAGGTAGTGACAGCTTATCCGGATCATGACAGGGAAATAAATAGAAGAACAAGAATGGGGTGGAGCGCACATGGCAGGTTCTCTCAGATCATGAACGGCAGTTCACCAATATCCCTCAAGAGAAGAATATACAACAGCTGTGTCTTACCGGTACTCACCCATGGGGCAGAAACGTGGAGGCTAGTAAAGAGGGTTCAGCTTAAGTTAAGGACAACGCAGCGAGCTATGGAAAGAAAAATTATCGGTGTAACGTTAGGAGAACGGTAGCGGGCGGAGTGGGTGAGAGAACAAACGCACGTTAATGATGTCCTATTTGAAATGAAGAGGAAGAAGTGGGCTTGGGCAGGACATGCACCCTGGCCAATCCCCCGCCGTGGGTATGTGCCATTCAGCCCGAGGTCATCATCATCAACATCATCATGTAATGCGAAGGCAAGGTAACCGCTGATCTTTCAAGGGTAACGGAGTGGATTCCAAGAGAAGGCAAGCGTAGCAGGCGGCGGCAGAAAGTTAGGTGGGCGGATGATATTAAGAAATTTGCGGGAATATGGTGGCCGCAACTGGCGGAGGACAGGGTTAATTGGAGAGACATGGGAGAGGCCTTTGCCCTGCAGTGTGCGAAGTCAGGCTGATGATAATGATGATGTATCTCATCCACCTTACTTCTATTGTGGAATAGAAGTAAGGTGGATGAGATACATCATGAGCAGCATGGACTAGGCAGCATGGACTGGGAACTAGAAGGAGTGCTTAGTTTAGCACGGAGCTTCTGCGTCTTTTGGAGATTCCTTCGTCAGAAAAAGGCCTTGAGTTGTAAAGCAAATGTTCCTTACCGTTGTCATTCCCATAATCTCTTTTTGCGATATTATACTGCTCCCATTTTCAGAATGTATAGTTACTGGTTGCTGGTACGTTTCAAGTCCTTTCTTAAAACCAGCGATAAACCGCAGTGGTGGCCCAGTTGTTCGAGCGTCTGCCTTGCATGTTGGAGGTGTGGGGTTCGATCCCTAGTGCCACCGGGTACGAACCCGTGATACAATGGGTAAAAGCTTTCCCCCGATCTGGTTCTCGGCTTCTTTAGGGCGCAATGCTTGGAAAATGCGTCTTTGACCCCACTTCGAGTAGAGGGCAAATACCATGTGTCATGGCGCTCTTTGGCCGCGGATGACACTGCGCCATAAAAAATTATCAATTACGATCAAAACTAGCGATAACATATCCGAAAATAGCGAAGCTGAAAAAGAACGAATCTTGCCACCGTACCCGTCATGATAAAATGTGGAATGTGCCCACGCCACGAGCAAACTCCCTTTCCGGGAAGCAAGACCTACACATTTTTTTTTAGAGCGCAGCTCTTTGGCGTCCGTTCCTGGGTTTCGCGTCGTCGTCGTCGTCGGCGTTGTCGTCGGCGTCGGCCTCGTAACCAGCTCCGCCCCCCTTTCATCCGCAGCTGGGGTTGACTCACTATCGGCGTCAGCGGCATCAGTCAGTCGCTGCTATCTCTTCCCTCCTCCCTTTATCGTGTTGTCCGCTTGCTGCGCGCGCTTCTGCCCCCATCGTTTGCCGCTGGGTGTACACCCCTCCCCCCTCTTCCTGCGAGTCTCCGGTTGTCAAAGCGCCGGCTCGAACTTAATTCCTTTCTTCGCTCCTCCTCCAATGCAACCCCTGTGCGGTGGCAATCAGAGAGCCAGATCGGTGGCGGCGGATCTGTATGTGTGCACCGCCCGAGCCGAAATTGCCGCTGCCGTTCGCCTCTGCGAAATTATCTGCCAGTTCTTTCTGAGCCATGAGCGAGACGACCGATGGAAGTCCTCCGTCTGCTAAAAAAAAAATTCTGTGATAGCGCATACATGTGTTCCTCGATTTCTTTGCCTCAATCTATCGAAAAGGTGAAACAGCTTATTTGCTGCGCTCAAATTTCGCATTAGGAAGTAACGTAATCGTCGGTAATTTTTTTTTTCAGCGGATAAAGTTGATTCCTCCTCCTCCTCTCCTGCGCCGCTTTTGAATGCTAAGGGTGGTAAAGGAGGACGTTTGTGGGGTGTTTTTTTTTTATGCGAAGCATATTAACGTAGGTTTCGGGCCTTCGCGCGACGCCCGGCGGTGGCCACTATTGACCTTGAAGTGAGATCACATGATGTGACGTCACGTGATGACGTCACACCGGCTGCAGATGGGGCCTCATATCGCGCCGGCGGTGGCCTCCACGTTTCGGTTCGCGCCGTCGCGCGCGACGCGGCGCCACCATCGCTGCATCACGTGATATGTGACGTCACGCCAGGGATGAAGCGGCGCGCGCCCGCAGTCGCGTCAGTCTCTGGCCCGCAACCGCGCCAGCGTCTTTGCGCCGGGCGTGTATGCGGTCAAGATGCCTCCAAACGCTAAGGACGTTAATAATAGGAATGCAAAACGAAGGCTGCTTCGCATCCACTGGGCTTAACCTTGATAAGCCTCCAACTTTTTGTTTTTGTCTCTGCGACGCGTCTTTGGAAACGATGTAACTCATCCCAGTAATGCCCGAAACAGAGATGCAGGAGGATCCTTTCAAGCCAACTTATCTAGAGTTTGCGCTTGACGAATTTTAATTTCTTTAAAAAAAGTCACGGTTATTGCGCTACCATGACAAAAATTATCGCAGCTTCGTTGTGGTGAAAAGAATTTTTCGCGCTGTGGCCACCATTTTAAGTTTGAAAATGGTAAGACAGCCTAGCCTAAAAAGAAAATTTGTAGAAAAGAAAATAATTTGCCTATGATTATGAAACTTTTTTAATGTGAATAAAACACATTACGCTTTGAAACAGTTATTCGAAATGAATTTCATTTCGTTTTCTTTTTCAGCTATAAAAACACGATGAAGGTACAAAACTATTTTATTTAGAAAAATGTTTACAAAGTTTTATGTTCTCACAGTGGTCATTTCAACCCTTTCCTAAGTTGTCCAGAAGGCAGAGAAGCCAATATAAATGTTTCAAAGATGAAAAAAAATACGCTAGACGTTTTAGAAAAAAAAATTCTAAATTTCAGAAAAGTTGCCCTTGCCATATATTCAGCCGTGAATTGCACAGTGAGGTGGTCCTAAAAAAATACAAAATATAAATTTGGTTTTGTTTTGTGGATTTAACTTCCCAAGCCGAATGAAGCAATGAATACCGCCGTAGTGGAGGGCTCCGGACCACTTCAACCACCCGGGGTTCTTTAATGAACACTGAAATCGCACAGTACACGGGCATCTAGCATTTAGCCTCCATCGAAATGCGACCGACGTGGCCGGAATCGAACCCGCGCCTTCCAGGTCAGCAGCCGAGCGCCGTAACCACTGAGCCACCGCGGCATCAATTATGAAATATAGTACGTTTGCGCAGTACCATTCAATGGGGCACTTGTTTCAGGAAGTTTAACTTGGACACGTCGCATTTCGATGGACGCTAATGCACGAGGCACGTCTCCTGTTAAAATATCACTGCACATTAAAGAGCCCCAGGTGGTAGAAATTATTTCGAAACTCTCCACTACGGCAATCCTCATAGTCTGATCCGCTTTGGAACGTTAAATCCCACAAAAATCAAACCAAGCTTTGCTAGTAAATAATCTAAATTATGGGATTTAACGTCCCGAAGCGACACAAGGTAGCTCGCAGTAGATCGCAACCGATTAGGGCGACACACCTCACCGCGCGTTCCCTAACCCGATCACGAGCTTGAAGGCCAGCCTTCAATCTCGCCGCCTCTGTCCACTGACGTCATCGCGGTAGGGGACGCGAAGCGGTGAGGTGTCGCCCCAATCGGTTGCGAACTACAGCGAACGGCGATATTTAAAAATTATTTCTAAACTACAGGGTTCACGCACAGCTTTCAAATTTGACTCGAATACCCGCAAAGACCTCCTCTACAGATCTGTTGCACCAGAATATTCCCATCTAAATCATTTCAGGGTCCCTTTAAGAAAATTGGGTCCAAATGAAAAAAGAAAACGCTTAGAACCACCCTAGTACAATTATTAAATGCAAATTTGGTTTTAAGAACTATGGCGACTTGACAGACGACATGCAGATAACAACCATCGGGCAGGACACTTTTTCTTTATTTATTCAGGAGCCCGCTCAAATTTTTATATGTACGGGACTTCATCGCGACGATGTGCGTTGGCCTCTTCTCATGTTCAAAGTAACATCAAGTAAAGAGCTCTAACTTCGCCCGAAGCTGGTCGTCTTCCACGTAGCCGTCACGGATAAGATTCTCGACGGAAAGATGGTTAAGAGAGCAATATGTGTCTTGTGCACGTCTCTCTTGTGGCCTTTCGTTACACGGTAATGGAAAAAATGGGCCACTTATGATCTTCTCTTCTGCACCTCCCTTTGGATGCACGACACGCAGTTTGACTTCTTTCACCTTCGGCAGCTGAACAGCGTCTTTCAAGTCGTCCTCGTGAAGGTGAAATAGTCCGCGCAGTCGTACAGTTCCATACCACTTGCAGAGCCGGACACCAGGCGAGATGCAGTAGCCTCCGAGGTATACACGCTCGCTGATATAATCAACACCCCATTTCTTCCATGCTTCCGAACGAATCCTCCCTGCCCTTTCTTCGAGCGATTTGACATCTTTTACGACAAACTCGCAAGTCAATGCCTTTAGGTCGGGTGGTTTGGGGGCTACCATGTCTACGTTGGCCATTGCACTGCTATTTTCTTCCACTTTATCGTTGGCCCCCTCAGAGCCTTCTGCAGTCTGCAAACACTGGTCGCCCTTTTCTGAGGCCATTTCTGCCCGCTCCTCCCTCAATGGTTGATCCACTGCATTTGTACTGTTGAAGATGGTGTTCATAGGGTCACTGCTTGCAGTTAAACATTCTCTCGTTTCTTCGTTAAAAGCGGCTCTTTGATGGCAGCATTTTTCCACACAGTCACGACGCTCTGTTCTTTCTTGCATTCCTTCTTGCTTCGCTGTGTCCTGAACGTTACTAATGCCTTCTCTGAGTTCTTCTCTCAGTGTTTTCTGGCAGTTGTTCACCCCGTGAACAACTTCGTTAAGACGGTCACCATTGGCACCACTGCCAGAGAGATGTCGCTCCAGAAGGGTTTTGATTTCACCGACCTGCTCTTCTAGAGTTTCTCTGAAGCCTGCCAGCAGCGCCATCTCGTACTTGCGGCATGAATTTCCATGGAATTCCAATCCAGTCGGCGTCGCAGTAGAAGAGCATTTCCACTCCAAGTGTGCACACACTTCTGTGCAAAGAACTCTGGCCGAACATCTGGGGCAGCGAATGGAGTGGTGCCGACATTCGCGCTGGAAGTGCTGGCCGATTTGCGATGCAGATAGCACTGCCTCGCAGCCGCTTTCTTCGTTCCAACACTTCACCTGCAAGATTAAAACACGAATCATTTTCAGAGCCATTGTGGTAACGACTTCAGCAGCTCGGCAAGCCGGGGTGCTGTTTTGGTCATTGTCCTCTGCTGAATCCATACTACCATGGCCCACTACAGAATCCTCATCTGCCACGTCCAACTTTGGGGTGTTTAACGCCACATTCCACATTACCCTTGAGGGTAATGACGATCGAGCGCTGCTACACGGCCAGTTTGAATGGCCATCGAGTCAATAGTCTATCGAATCAACGGAGCAGCCCGGAACTCTATCGAGATTTCGAGGGCCTTCGAGCGTTGCCCAATGTTGCTAGCATTCCTTCGAACAGCACCAACGCGCACTTTCGTGCATGATACACAAGCATGAACAAACATTATTCTCTCAAACTATAATACAAGTAGTGAACTATTAGTGGGCACAATAATTAAAAAAATGTATCGGTCTGGTTTTAAAGTGCATTATTTTTATGCTCTCCATAAAAAAGCCGATCGGTCCAGACCGATTTAGCGCGGCGACAAACAAACATGGCGGCGCCGTTCAAAGCCGGACCTCTCGCTTCGGATTGAATTCTCGTTGTTGCTGACTTTTTCAGTCCGTTCACTGGTCATAAATGGGGCACCGGTATTTCGCTTCGCCTCACCTTGCCTATAAGAAAACGTATAAGTGATAAATTTGCTTGATTTTTTTATTTAGAGTGACGATTTTCCCGCTGCTAGGCTTAAGAAGAGAGTCGGTTTGTTGACAGTAATCGTTCTCGTCCTGACAACCAGATGGCGCCACTATAGGCTTATTTTTGCGTCTGTGCTAGCATACGCTGAACTTAAACTGGGAATGCGCTTGCGTTTAGCGTGCGTAAGCATGCATACGCTTGTGGTACGTAGATAGCGTAAATCTATGCTCTTTTCTGACTGCATCTATGTACTCCGCGAGCGTCGACGTGGTGTGCAAAAGCGAGAAACAGCAGCGGCGCGGCAGTTCCACCTCTCCCGGACGTCAACAGATGAGAACCGGTCCTAGTTTTTGCAACGAGCGAATTAGCTTCGCGCGCCAGGTTTTTGGACAAGTGTGAACGCGCCTTATGACTGCAAAAACAGTGTATTTCAACATTTAGTTAGCTTTTATAAAAATATTTGTTATTTGTGCGAAACCGAACGTAGTGATGGTGGCGCCACACGAGCTTGCCGTAAGACGCGAGAACCATTTCAATGGCCATTGAGATTTGCCGTCAGAGCTAAACCACAGCCATTTATTTAAGAACAGTGCCTCCGACTATCCTAGCCGTTATGAGGGGCTTATTCGTCATAAGGTAAAAACGGAAAGAAAAGATGGTGCTGTGCGTGGCATGTGCTATCGAGGCCTGAAGCTCCTGAGCTGTGTTTCGCTTTCCATGTCGAGCTTTGAGGCAGCAAAGCTCGATGAGATGAAGGATTATAAAAAAAATTCTGGAGGGCACTTTGCTCATACTAAAGTGCGATGTGACGGAAGCCATTTCCGCCTCTGCCGCTGCCCCTGTTGCTCTGGTGATGACGACACAGGTGACGTCACGCGCATGCGCCGGCAGCTGCCATGGTGGAGTCGGAGCGGCGGTCGGCGCTCCCTATATGGAATGGTGATGACGTCATAGGTAATGTCACGCGCATGCGCGGTACATTTTCGGTTACGACATACTACTCCATTTGACGATGTCACCAGTTTTTGTAATTTTTACTATTTAAAAAAATTCATCAATTAATTAATTCCGTGTTACGACATACTTCGCAATGTCGGGGTCGGCATCAGTGTTTATTAATTATTTTCATTATTTTGATTGAAGTTTAATTAATTTAATTATTATTCGTGTTAACACACATTACGCCATGGTAATGACGTCACCAGTTTTCAATCGACAGCTAAGGTGTGACATTTCAGTGTTACGACATACTACGCCACGCTGATGATGTCATCGGTTTGATTGACAGCTAGGATGGGACAACTTCTGCGGAAGCACACACCGGCGAGTCATGAGCCTATAAAGGCTTTCGCCTTAAAATTAGGCACTGATAAATGCTTTATAGCAATTAGTGGTCGGTGGTGGGCACGAAACTGGCCGGGTACAAAGGCTACGCCAAGCTCGCGATAGAGCTGGCGAAGCTTGTTCATATCTTGTTGGATATCTTATCATGCTTGGAACGCCAGCAGCATAGCCATATCTCATCGTTGACGAGGCCTGCCACTTCAGAACATGGGCGGTATTTTGTACTTGCTCGAAAAATGGAGGATCAATAGGTCTCAACGCTGAAATATGCAACCTAAAACTTCGGACGACAGTTCTCTAGCAAACGCTGCTTAATTTCACACGTTGCTAGACCTCATGACGCCGTTTACTTCCAACTGAGCAAACCTTGACATTTATTTTCAAGAAATGTGCATGTAAATCAAAAGTGATCGACTGCCTTGTTTTTGGCCGGACTACACGAGGTGTCAGGACGATGTTTATCTTTACGGTAAAAGGTGACGCATTTTAAAGCTGTGCTTAAATTTGAATGGCTTAATTCAGCACGAGGTTTTTCTTTCCGGTAAATAGTTACGCATTTTAAAGCTGTGCTAAAATTCTGATGAGTTTATCTCCAGACTAATTACATACGTTAAAAAGGCTGCTACGTACCCATAGTCATTGATGGTTTAGTTTGGTTTATGGGGTTTAACGTCCCAAAGCGACTGAGGCTATGAGAGACGCCGTAGTGGAGGGCTCCGGAAATTTCGACCACCTGGGGTTCTTTAACGTGCACTGACATCGCAGGAATGCTTAAAGGTGCACTGAAGAGGAATCTGAACTTGTCTTTTTGCCGCGGGAACTCGATCTACACGTTCCGAGCTTTCTTAGAAACTACGATTTATTGCCCTGTGTGGCCGATTTCCCTAATTAAATCGAATTAACGTCCGGCTCTCGCCTTTATTTTTTTTTAATTCTCCCCCGTACGATGGGCGGAGTCGACCAACGCGTGGAGTGCCTTTCACCCAGTCTCGTGGCGGCTTGCAGCTCGGCCATCAGCGGAGTAATACGTAGTAGTCCGTAGTAGCAAATAGTCCGCGCGTATATTTATTTCTGCGGGCTGATTTTGCGTCTATATTATCTGCGAAAGAAACTATTTATTCATGGAAACCTAAAAAAGAAAATAAAGCGAAAGCCAAGCCTCCACGGAGCTGGCTGAAAGGCACTTCACGCGTTGGTCGACTCCGCCCACCGTACGGGGGAGAATTAAAAAAAATAAAGGCGGCAGCCGGACGTCAATTCGATTAATTAGGGAAATCGGCCACACAGGGCAATCAGTCGAAGTTTCTATGAATGCTAAGAACGTGTAGATCGAGTTCCCGCGGCAAAAAGACAAGTTCAGAATCCTCTTCAGTGCACCTTTAACATCAAGACGTGTTTCCGAGCCCGACAGTTTTGCCCCAAACACTCGTTGCCAGTTCCCGCCTTTCACTCGTTTGTCCTCATTTCCGCGCAAAGTGACAAGTCGTACTGCATTCAACCTGCAAGCTGAGCTTCAGTCCACTTCAAGGTGCAGTAGTTTCGGGTACGCTGTGCGCCACCATGATCGTGACGACAATGCGGACTATCGACTCTGTGAGAACGCTTAATTGATTATGGTCGAATAAATTTAAAAATGAATGGTGATTGCGCGCTTTCAAATACGATGGCGAGTAGTAGCTACGGAGACGCAGTTACGTCCGAGTAAATAAATAAATTGTAAATTGGTTTTTTAGGAAAGGAAATGGTGCAGTAACTGTCACATATCCCGGTGGACACCTGAACCGCGCCGTAAGGGAAAGGATGAAGGAGGGAGTGAAAGAAGAAAGAGAGAAAGAGGTGCCGTAGTGGAGGTCTCCGGAATTATTTCGACCAGCTGGGGATCTTTAACGTGCACTGACATCGCACAGCACACGGGCGCCTCTTGAGTTTCGCCTCCATCGAAACGCGGCCGCCGCGGTCGGGTTCGAACCCGGGTACTCCGGCCCGGTAGACGAGCGCCTTACCACTGAGCGACAGCGGCGGGTAAAGTTCTATGTATTGATTTTCGGTACCACTCATTAAGGCTGCTTTGGTCCCTTCCTTTAAGTTTTTCGTGATCGGTTCGCGGGAGGCTGATGATGACTAATGATGACAGGGAAATAGGTATGTTCTGGAGAGGTTTCGAACGTTTTCTTTCGAAGTACCCCCCCCCTCCCCCTTGCGCACACGCGAACACGCAAACGCGCACACGCACGCACGCAACACGCAAAAACACACACGCAAACACACACAAACGCAAACACACACACACACGCAAACACACACACCCAGAGCCCTCGAACGGATGCTTCGCAGTGTATACTGTTCCATTTTCGGAAGATGCAATGTCGTCCGCAGAAGCTCCCACTCTCAGCAGCATGGTGGCAGCTGCTTCGAACAGCTGCACGCGTTGTGTGGAACCTAGCGGCGTCCTGCTTACTCGTTAGTAATCAAGGGAGTCACGCCTCTCGTAAGCGTTCCTCCGCCAAGACTGCTGGTACTGCACTAAGGCCTTTGTTCGCACTTAGCCGTTTGTTGCGTTTTTTCCTTTACCTTCCAAGCCTATAGCTGTGGCGTTTGCGCGTCGTCTCTTTATATCTGTTTTCTTTGCAGCACTGGTTCGGCGGCGGTGAAAGCGAGCGGTAAACCGTGCTTCGCGCTCTCCGCGGATGACCAGAAAGTCGGCTGTGTCATTCAAGACAACCTTCGTCCTATGGGCTACAGTCTAACTAGAAATAACCCTGCCCGTTTCATCCCCGCGCTTACCTGTCGCCTCAGCACCTCGTCATCAGGGCACTTCTTCAGCTCGACATCTTCCTGGTCGAAATGACGGCCGTCGAGCGGGCAGACGCGGGCACCGCCCCGGGCGCTCAGCTCGTAGCAACACTCGCATAATATGTGCGAGCAAGGGAGCAGTGCCGTATTCTTCCGCACCAACCCGCAAGCACCACACACTCTGTAGGATGGAATGGGCTTCACGAAGCTCAGGGGCCTCCAGTCGAGTTCTGCAGAGAACCCCACCAAGGTGTACTGCATGCTTCCAGTGCTGAAAGCATCCGCTCGCTTCTTGGACTGTTTGCACTAATTGACTTTTTACGTTCCCTGAACACGATCTTATCATCGTTTTCTTTCTTTCTGTTCTGTCTGTCAGCACGGTTACAATCGCATCGATATCTGCCCCTCTTACGTTCTCTGACCACGCTCTTATCATCGTTTTCTTTATTACCGTTCTGTCCGTCCCCACAGTTACAATCGCGCCGATATCTGTCCAGTCCGTTGTGCATCCACGGAATGTAGTGTGTTGAGAGGCGTCGCCCGTCGACTGTGCAGATTATAAAACCTTCTTT
Source organism: Amblyomma mixtum (assembly GCF_055824585.1). Lineage (NCBI taxonomy): Eukaryota > Metazoa > Arthropoda > Arachnida > Ixodida > Ixodidae > Amblyomma > Amblyomma mixtum. The sequence continues at coordinate 113,111,642 of NC_143020.1, read as the reverse complement.
CAGCATAACTCATGGGCAAAGTAAATGTTGGTGACGCAGCATTTTCCTTTAGGACAGTCATTAACGATTCGTGAAATGTTAACAATTATTTCGCCTTGCCAAAGAGCGAACACATTCAAATGAAAATTGGGTTGAATTTTCGCTAAATTCGGCTAAGACAGAGATAAAAAACCGTATCAATCGCGATTTCGTCATGGTTTCATCTTTAGCGCTTTCTACGGGGTTATCTCTGGTCTATGTTTATCCCCACTTAAAATGTGACGGTGAATTTCAATGTAAACGTATTGTGGGCATAGCTACCAGTAAGTCTATGTCGGTGTTGTTTTTACTTTTTCGTTGGCCTAATAGACCAGCACTAGAAAAAGGCACGTAAGACAAATAAAGAGCCAGGCGCAAGATTAAGACTTTCAGCAAGCAGGATGAGGAAAGTTATTTTCTTGTTTCTTTTTTTAGCTCACAAGGAGCAGAAGCGAAGACTAGTGCGGAGTTCTTCACCTTTTCATTTATTTCAAGGGTGTCCTAATTTAGATAGCCCCATTCAGGTTCGGAAACCTATCGAGACAAAAGAATTCTTTAAAAAAAAAATACTCATTCAACACGTTACCGTTATACAGGGTGTTTCACCCAAGACTTTACACAATATTTAAACCTAGGCTTTCTGAGTTGGAAGAGCGCTGTTTTCGGCCCAGCATTGTCAGCGTTGCAGTACATGAGAATACAGCTAAGACGTGGTATCTAACAGGTTAGTTAACTGGTATTGATTAGTTAACCCTTTAGCTATTACTTTTAGGCTCCTTAATTTTTGAGAGGCGTGTAGCTTACCGTGAGTAATATCTATAGCAGTTTTTATAATTTCGAAAAAGCGCTTACCCTCGGCGCTGTGGCCATTCTGGCTATTTCGACGTGTTACGTGCACTGAAGAGGTTGCTTTGCCTGCAAGCTTCTCGAAGGCGCACGTATTTTGGCGCGATGTAGGCGAAATTTTTAACCGTATGGCTCCGATAGCGCGGATATTCTTCAGTAATTACTTCCTAATTAGATATTGGAAAGGTTTGGGGCACAGAGACACAAACAGCCTACAGCTGTTCGCCTTGTATTTACGGAAGATTTAAAAAAAATCTGGATTAGGAAGGGTTAGAGATAAAGCTGGGGGAGAACATCTTATGAATCTCCGATTCTCTGATCGCACTGCCTTCCTCAGGTGCATTTTTCCCTAGATAACAGACACGCAACACTCTGGCGCAGATTACAAACACATACTCTCCCCTCGCCCCTTACCCTAACCCACTATCATCCCTCCTTCCCCACTCCTGCTTGCGCCCTATGCCCAGAACCCTTCGCTTCTTCCCTCCACATCCTTTCCCTCTGCCCGGCGGACCCTCCCCCGCGGGACCTAGAGAACCTCAAGACCTGGGAGGACTGGGAGACCCTGCTGCGCTCGGAGGACCCGGCCGTGCAGACCATCGCCACCGGCCGTGCTGCCAGTGTTATGGACCTCAGGAACATAAACACTTGAGTGCAGTGGGGTCGTGCGGGGACCCTGGGGCGTGCCCCGAATTCCTTTGTAAATAAAGTTTTTTTTCTCTCTCTCTCTCTCTCTCTCGAGCGCGGATAGTCACCGCAGAACCGGATAACGAGAGTGAAACAGTTAGGAGGTTAAGAATGCGGTCGAGTTAAACTGGCTAGCACTCTCAACTGCTGAATAGCAGTCGACCATTATTCTTCGAGAGAAAAGTATGTAAGACCTCTTTCTTGCTGCTACTAATCTATATGGCAGAGACGTGGAGGCTGACGAAAAGGCAAGAACTTAAACGGAGGACAGTACAGCGAGATATGGTAAAGAGGCGGCCCTCATAGCCCGAGTTGCTTTGGGACGTTAAACCCATTTGGTAAATAACATGATTGATATAACGTTAAGAGACAGGAAGAACGCCGAATGGGTTAGAAAACAAAAACGAATTGATGACATCCCGGTTGAAATAGAGAAGAAGAAATCTGGCAAGTTCAGGGCATGCAATGCGAAAGCGGGGTAACTGTAAGTGGAACGGAATGGAGTCGAAGGGAAGGTGAGCATAGGAAGAGGCAACTCTAAGCGTGCACTGTTTACTCATCACGAGATGGCCTACAATGAATATGCGGACGCAATAGTACGAGGCAGTGTTAAGCACGCTATCAAAGTATGCAGGAAAGAAAAGAAATTAGTTTCAAAGAATCCATGTGTTCTCTATGTTAGCTCAAGTGAGGGCCTTTAGACGGAGAAGGTGCATTAACCGACAAAAAAATGCATGCTGCATTTCACGGTGTTTGCTATAATACTCCCGAAGCTTGTATTAGGACTCGTGTATTACAAGCTTGCAACATTACCAGCCACAACAAAATTCATTTGCTGGTATCATACACAATCTAAATATTTTAGGGCCGCGATTGAATCAGAAGAGAGAAAAAAAAACATTTATTTTTTATGTAACTTGGGTCAAAATGAGAAGTGTGCGGCGAACCAAGTTTATAGAATTATTGGTCGTTCAGGTCAAACTCTGGCGGTCTCCATACAACACCACATCAACAACCACCACGCAGGAAATTTCTATTTTTATTTCTCTTTAAGATCCCACTCCTGTTTGTGTCCATGGAGGTTGATCACAACGATGCTGACACGGTCGATGTACAGTCTTTGTCAAAAGTAACCAGGCTACATGGTATGCTTCTAGCTCGTACAGTGGAGCCCTTACGGCTTCCCTGAAGCTCAAATGGTCGTTAAAGGCAAGGACTGAGGGTCTTCTTACCTTCCAAGAACTTTTGATCTTTAGGAAAGTCACAAGAGCCCCACTATACAAGCTAGAAGCAAACCATGCAGCCTGGTTACTTTTGACAAAGACTGTACATATCAAAGCCTAAATCAGGGAAGAAGCTCAAACTTCACCCGAAGCTGGTCGTCTTCCACGTAACCCTCGCGGATGAGATCCTTGAGACTAAAAAGCGCAACAGTCGTATACGCATTTTGAGCATGTCCCTCTTGCGGCCTTTGACAAGATGTACGGGAACCCCGTAGTCGCTCTACGATCACTCGTTCTTCTCCGCCCTTTGGATGGACGACGCGAAGTCTGATTCTTTGCCTGAACGGCCACTGAACAATGTCGTCCATGTCACCCTTGTGCAGGCGGAAGTGAGCATGCACAAACACACCAGAAAAGCCACCGCTAATGCGGAGACCAGGGGACATGCAGTAGCCTCGGAGGTACACACGCTCGCTCTCATAAGCAACGTGATATTCTTTATGCGCTTTTTCTTTGATTGATTCGACACCTTTTAAGACAAACTCACATACCGATGCCTGTAGGTCAGGTGGTGCGAGCACTATTTTATCCCTGCGGATAATTGCATTGCTAGTTCCTCCCACCTGTTCCGTGGTCCCCTCGGAGTCACCTGCAACCTTCGAGTCATTGTCCTCCTTTTCTCGGAGCACTTTTGCCACCTCAACTCTTAGTAGTTTTTCCAATGCATGCATGCAGTTGGAAATGGTGTTGATAGTATCGCTGCTTGCCATCAAACGCCCTTTCGTTTCTTCGCTAAACGCGGCCATTTCATCCGAGCATCTTTTCGCAGATTCACGAAGTTCTCTTCTCACTTGCATTCCTTCTTGCCTCACTGTGTCATTCACGCTAGTAATGCCTTCTCTGACTTCTCTCAGCGCTAGTTGGCAGTTGTTCACTCCGTGAAGAATCTCGTTGAGTCGGTCGCTATTGCAGCCGCTGCCGGGGAGTTGTCGCTCCAGAGGAGTCTTGATTTCACCGGCCTGCTCTTCTAGAATTTCTCCGAAGCATGTGAGCTGCGCCGTCTCGTCCTTGCGGTCTGAAGCCCCTTGGCATTGCAATCCAGCAGGCGTCGCAGTAGTAGTGGAGCACTCCGACTCCAAGTGCGCACACACTTCTGTGCAGAGAACTCTGGCCGAACACCTGGGGCAGCGAACGGAGTGGTGCCGACATTCGCGCCGGAAGTGCTGGCCGATCTGGGATGCAGGCAGCACTGCACTGCAGTCGCTTACTTCGTTCCAACATTTTACCTGCAAGATTAAAACATGCGTCATTTTCTCGGCAATCATCACTGCATATCCAGTTATGCTACAACAAGTTCTCTTGTTTCTTACTTACGCACGTCCTGCATACGACACTGTGGTCAGAAACAGCAAAGCTACAAGCTCATGTGCAACTTTAGGATGTGAAACTTGCACCAACATTGCACTAACTGATTTCGCAGGTGGGGTGCTCTGCACCACGATAATTCAAATTTTACGGCGGGCGCCTCTTACTGAACACTCTCCGCTACTCACTCGCACGCTCCGCAGTCACGTGACACTCCCCTCCAAGTGCATGCGTTGCTTATCGTGCAACAACTGTCATTTTTTGGCAAGCTCAGTCTAACGACGCTGCCCAGTGCGCTTTGAAACGCCGCTCGTGCGCTGCACGCAGCCAGCAGGGGACTTAAATGAAAGGATTAAGTAAAGTGATTGAATTTAAATTATGTACGCTTACTATAGCTGTCGCCTAATGTGATTTTCGCGCAGCTAAAAGAACAGATCGTATACAATTCAGCAGTATACACACCGGGGTCATCGCTGGCCTAGACGCGCCGAAAGCTTCCGATATGGTCTTGTATACAGATGCCGCAGAATGCGCGCATGGTATACGGGCGCGTTTCGGTAACAATAGGGAAAACGGGGGTCCGGCAACGTGTTGCGGCACCCGACACTCGACCGCAACGGAGGCGGAGGAGTTGGCCTTTGCTCTGGCTCTAACTCAAGAACAGGTCAAACTTATTGTGAACCAAAGTGAGCAAGTGGGCATTGAACCTTTCTTGGACATCCTGTAGACGTTTAGGACATCTGAGGGACGTCTAAGGGAGTTTCAGAGCCCATTGGCAAAGTTCGACGACGATTCTGGTACGTATCGAGAAATCCTAAATCATTACAAATTAGGCAGTGGCCGTACTTCCAAAAGTGTGCCAGCAGATCACCAAAAGCGAAGAGGTTGCGTGGTGTAAGCTACAAAGCGGAGTACTCCCGAACCCCCAGCTTTACAGCAGATGGCGCCCGAAGATTTTCGGCCCCAGGTGCAATCGTTTCGAGGGCGTAGCGGATATTATCCATATGATTTGGACGTGTCCTACCTTTAGAGAACCTGACAGAACAAATTACTCTTGGGAGGCACTGCTTCTCAAACAGGAAGAAAATGGACAACGTGAATTCATATCCGGCTCCCCCTGCCCGCTGCTGTCATCCAGGAGATCCCGGTCGACGGCTGAGGGGAAGGACACGGTTAATAAACGCTAATAAATGTTCTCTCTCCCTCCCTCTCTATCTTTCTCTCTCTCGCAACCAGCGTATTCTTTTTACGTTTTGAACTCTCGCTAAAGAACAGTGGTAAAACTGCAGGCAACCTTTGGAAGAATATACAAGTGTGATATGTTTATTTTACACTGAACTTCTGTTGGTGTATTTTCCAAGCGGTAATATTGAGCTTCGGAGAAATTCCCCACAACAACCTACTTAATCCATATGGTCATTTACCCCATGTGCGTACCTGCAGGATTGCTTGTGCAGTGCTTAGTAGGTATGTTGCGCGCAAAACAAAAATTGCATACAACACACCTATCCACACCTGAGCGCGGCGCTGAGAAAAAAAAACACGTAAAAGTACGAACAGCTTAAGAAAAAAGATTATGGCTGAGGCTTAGCTAAGGTTAAGCCTAGTCATATGCGAAGCATATTGGTGGCTAGGCTTGGTAATACATGGCTTTCCTTGGTTGCATACTTGGTAATTTTAATACAACCACTAGAAGCCTTTGTCGTGGGGGAAGACAACGGCATGGCTACAGCGGAACGCCGACTAACCCCGAGACGCGCGTTCGGTGAGCGCCTGGATTGCCACGGAAGCCGCGTCCGCCTGCCCAGTGGAGCGAGCGTTTCACCTACACCGAGTGTGAACGCGCGTTCGAAATGCGCGGGAATGCCGCTCGAGGACATTCCGGCGTCTGTGCGATGGCATCGTCACGACGACGTCACGGTGTCACGTGGCGTGACGGCTAGGGGTCCCACGGCGACGGCGTGAGTGGTAGCTCTAGCAATATGCTTCGCATAAAAATTGTAACCTGTCTCTTCGTCTAATGCTAACTAGGATGAAGCGGCCTTGAGGAAACTGCATATAGAGCGGTCAGATTCATGGAAACTGGTGAACGCTCTAGGGTGTTTCCTTTTGTACGATCAACCTGTCCACGGCTTCCGCTCCACCGTTATCTCGGCTGCGCAGCGTCCATTTCTCCCTAGATGGTATGCGCGGCCTAAATAGCCACCGACATCGCCCACCTTTCTTACCAAGACAGTTCACTCTGCTTTCATTGCCGTCTGTTTTCTTTTTCGTGGCGAAGCTTTGAGGCGGGTCTGTATTCACTCTGAGCAGTGCGCTCTTATTTCCTGGCTGCTCGTCGCACCACAGCGCATGCGCGCCCTAAATCAGCCTTTGCGATGAGCTCGACCGCATTGTGACGTTCTTAACCCTTACAAAAAAATTTTAGACAGTCTATAGAGTGTCTATAAACTTCTGTCTATAAAGTCTATAGGCTTTCTACAGACAAAAGTCTATAGCCAATACGAAAGCCATAGACGGTCTATAGATAATTACAGATTTATGGCCATACACTTTCAGTAGAGTTTTGTCTAAAGACAGTCTATAGACTATGAGTAGACAAAAAGTAATATCCGTTGGAAATAAATAGAGTCAATAGATCATTTTTACAAGGGTTGTGCGGCTTCTGAAAGCAGCCGTCGGCGACAAAGACGAGATTCTCTAGCCCTCCGCACATCGGGATGCACTCCACAGCGCTCATGGAGCCAAGCGTTTCGAAGAAAAGCACCAACGAATCAAGACGATTCTGCCACTCGAAGAAGCTATAAAGCAATTTGTCCCTGGTGGCAGGTAGAAGATCCCTCGAAGCTAGCCAGAAATGACGACATCATCAAAGCTCGTGACAGAGATAGCGAGCCTTTCTCAGATCCTCCTGAGTATGTTATCAAGCGCGGAACGCCGACTGCAGAGTCATATCTCTTCTGATGACGTCGCCTTTGACTTGACGCAGGTGCGCTACTCTGCACTCGCTCGAGCAAATTAGGAACAACGGCTCTGCCTGTAGCAATGCCAAGCCTACGACTTTGGACCCGAATCGAAATGCGAGTGCTGTCGAAACGCCGCGCTGGACCCCACGACGGCGCTTAATTCTAATTTAGGAAACCTTGACAATTTAGCGACAATAAAGGTGGTTGTAAATGAAAGCAGCGATAGCTCTCTTTTTGGCCGGGCGAACAATTAACTCAGTACCTGCCCAGTTCTTCTTGATTAAAAAAGTAACACGTTTCAAAGCGTGCTTAGATGCTGTACAGTTAAGTTGTCAGCTTCGAAGCATTCATTGCGTCTTTCCTGTTGGCTCTTTTCGCCAACCGCGACATCACCTATACATATATATTGGAGCTTACGTATGTACACCTTCAGCCTGCAAGAGTAGTCACAGCCTTTCGAAAATGCTTAAGCACCCGGACATGCTTCCGAGAACTCTACACTTTGAGAACGTCTTCGAAGATGGAACACACCACTTCGACCCTTTAACTCCTTTGGCCGCAACGCTTAACAAAGGTATTACTTGAAATACATCTATCTTAGAAGCGGCGCCGAAGCTTAGTTTGAAGGTACAATTGTTTCTCCTTCACTGTAGAACGCCATTGACCATCATGACGTCCCGAGATCTCTACACTTTGAAAATTTGAGAACAACGAAGTTGCAAATAAATGAAAAACCAAAAGACGGGTTCTTCTTCACCCCCTCATTCTTACCTCTCTCCTGAGCAGCTCGTCGACAGGGAACTCCTTCATGAAGACGTCCACGTCCTCGCAGTGTTGACCGTCCAGAGGACACACGCGCCGGCCATGACGCGAGCTTAGCTCGTAGCAAGACTCGCACAGTGTGTGCATACAAGGAAGCAAGGCTGTCCTCTTCCGCACCAGTCCACAGGCTTCGCACACCCTGTGCAGTGAAATGGGCCTCACGAATCGCAGAGGCCTCCAGTCCAGTTCCGCGGAGAACCCGACAAGGGTGTAGTACTGCATGCTTCCAGGAGGCATGACTCAGAGCATCAAATCCCTTCTTGACGGTCGGCACGAAATGACGTTTATCGCCCGCTGACTACGCTTTTATCTGTCTTTCCTTCTTATCTATGTCGGCTGTCGTCATGGCTATAATCGCGCTGACGTACTCCGCCTCACCTCCTACACGTGAGGAAGGTCGCACGTCTGGCGAATGCAGTGCCAAGGCCTATTCAGAGTGGTGGGGAAAGGGGAACCAAACGCAGCCAAGAGCTACGCAGCACAGCGAATGGGTGCGCAAACGAAATGATTAAAGTAGCGATTAGAGTTTTGTGCTCCAACAAAAGAGGAATAAATATTAAAATGCATTGGTTGGTATGTCAATCACAGCATTTTATTTAAAACAATGTACCAAATTTTGTAGATTTAGTGCAGCAGGCTTGCTGCGCCGACTTTTATTGACTGGTTCCACTGAAAGAACGACTTTGCAGGCCTTGTTGCGGTTTCCGGTCGCAGTGGCTGGAGCTTTCGAAGCAGTATCTTATCGCTTCTGTCTGGCTGCTCTCACTGGCGCGCCCGAGAATTTACGTAAAATGACCTCGCAGGCATCAAATTGTACCGGGCGAAGTTTTACGTGACAGCGTGTGCAGCTCGTTCGGTCGAAAAGACGTCGGCGTAGTCGGCAACGCGTGTCGGAAATAATCGGGGGGGGGGGGGGGGGGGGGGGGGGGGGGGGGGGCTGCGCAAAAAAAAAAGAAAAAAAAGCGTATCGTGCCAAGCGTTTGCCGAAGGGTGTCCCGGATGGTGTCATACGATTCAACGTCGCACGCTGACCACCACAGTAGAGGCTACTTCCACGGCATCCACCTCTCCCTCAGCCTCAACATATGACGGGGGGAAAGGGGGGAGGGCGTGTTAATGAATGCGGAGATGTGTGGTTCTGCGCATAAGTGAACGTAACAGGCCACTCTCACCTCAGCGAGGTCGGCCTCTATCTAGGGACTTTAGTGAATGAGAGCCTGATAAAACTCGCGAATGAGTGGGGCCGAAAGACGCTCTTTTTTGTCCTCTGCATTGTACAATATGTAGAATAAACTATTAAAGTCTTTCCATCATCCTGCGCCCCACCCCGCTCCACCTCCGGCCGCGTCGTTCCTGTCCCGAACGGGACAAAGAATATCGAGTGCAACAATGGGTATAGTGCTCGCCTCGCAATCTGATAGTCATTGATTCATTTATTCGCACCTTCAGCAGAAATTTTTCTATTTGATGGTGGTTTTCTGCCCTGCTTTTCCTAGACGCCGACGCCAGGCGTCGTTGCTAATCGGCCATATAAGGCTTTCTCCTTGAAAAAGAGTCACGCCCCCTACCATCGCCTAACACCGATCGGCACTCGGACAACGCAGCGATCTATGGTGAAGTAAATGATTGGTGTAACGCTAAAGGAGTATAGGAGGTATTCACTGAAGCCACGCTCCCAGACGGCGCAAGCGTCGCCGTGCCAAGCACGCCATGTTGGCGGCCGTTTCACGCCAGCTCACGAAGGGCCACGGTACGCCGTGAGGTACCCAGCCTGAATTTTTAGTGATCCTTAACACATTTGCACGTTTTTAAATGCGTCAATGTCCACTTATCTTTGCGGAACGCTTATCGTTCATGAAGTTTGCAGCAGAATTCTTCTGTGCCGTGATATAACCCAACTACCTGCCGCAACTCTGCAGCAAAACTGGCCGGCTGCAGTGCATGCAAGAATGTACACGACACTGTTGCTTTTAATATATCAGCTGATAACTGTCAGCTATTCATGCAGGACACATCGTGGATAAACGGCGCATGAGTGATAACCCAAATTCTAAAGCTGGCGCCGCAGAAACTAAAATTTCGAGCGGCCGTAGTCCGCGAACAGCTCACAGACGGTGCTTCAGCAGAAAGGCAAATCGTCATGGCTGCCCTATATTTACGCGACAGAACGGTTGTAAGTAAATACTGTCACGCGCTTGCAGTAGCAGCGTAGCGCTGCTTCCAATGCACAAGACCTGGAATCTAGACCGGTTCGCAGCAGCGCGATGTACAGTGACTCCGCTAGATTCAGTAGTAATACGTCACTTTCAGCCGACAGACACGACAAGTTAAGATAGCTAAACGAACAGACACGTTTACTTACCTTCCCAAAAACGGCACTTCGGCACGGCTCTTGGGCTCGCCCGCTTAATTCCTTGACCTGTCGGTAAGCTTGAGCCGTGCATAAAACAGGCCTTGATATCGGAGAATTCAACGCGCCGCAGGTGTCCTGTATACGTGCACGCCAGCACCTCTATATTCCTACGGGTCGACATTTTCACAAAGACCTTTTCAGTGTGGCGGCTTTTTTCTGCTTCGCTCATTTCTTTGCGTATCCACTCAGTCACACTGTGTCACGGGTCGGACAGAAATTATCTGCGACGAGACGCGAAATACACTCTCACATCACCAGGAGGTTAAATGCTGCGGCTGGCTGCGGCGACCGCGCACGCGACCACCAACATGGCGAATGCCACGCCGGCCGCTAGCGCCCCTCGCGGATGACGTTATGGGAATAACACCTAACTTTTAGGTGCGCGTTTTCTTCTTTGTAATGAGGCGTAAAGCATTATTATGCCCGGATTACTGCGTGGTATCCTTCTACGACTGCTAATTAATTTATTATCGCATTTCTTTCTCTTGCTGTGTCGGTTTCGGTTTCAATAGCCGACCGATGTGTGTGACGTCGAATAGAGGTTATAGGTCACGTGAGGCATGAGAAACGGCAATAGAATTGGTGCTTCTAAATACGCTGTCGCTCTGGCTGATTAGCAAGGCCGGTTTCAGCACTGTGGTGAATTAAAACCATGAAGGAGCGATTATATCGCAGTTTTATGCCTCAAGCGAGTTGTAACCTCTTTCATGTCACAGCAATAGTTCGGCTGTTGAAACCGACACCGAAAGAGCATGAAATAAAACTGATTGAATACCACATGAGGATTCATGCATAGTAGTGTCTTCCGCATCACTGTAGAGAAGAAAGCATGGCACGAAAATTAGGTGTCTATACTCCTTTAAGAGACACGAAAAGAGAAGGATTGGTAAGGAAACAAATACGAATTAATGTCATCCCGGTTTAAATACAGAAGAAGAAACAGAGCAAGTTCAGGGCATGCAGTGCGAAGGCCGGATGAGTTTAGGAAGCTTTCAAGAATGTCGTGGCCGTACATGAGCAGGAGAAGATTATTTGGGAGTATGTGAGAGAGGCCTTTCTAGTGGAGGGGACGTGTTTATGATGATGGTGATGATGATGATGACCCGTCTTGGTTGGCATTGGCCACAGCACACAAGCACCCTGACCACAGCACTTCTCCGCATGTCAGCAGTGCACGACAGACCGAAGGCTTCGACGCTGGTCGCCTTCTGATCGACTGGAATTGTTTTACGCTCTCCTCTTCACGCGCTTGGCCCTAAACCGACCGGACCTTGATACCGCCAAGTACACCAACATACATAGCTATAATAATCTGACCATGCAACTAAAACAGGCGCTAAGCTTCGTATAAAAGCAGAGAAAGAGAACGGACTCGCAGAAGGCCATATGCGGCAAGGAGGTTCGGGTGCGGGAGAACTGTAATTTGCCAAAATGCACTCAGTTCGGCAGTGTTTTCTATCGTTCAAATGAAGACTTCCTCAGCGCTAAATGGCCGACGGAGTTCATTGGGTCTACGCTACGTCCCGCCGAAGAAAACTCATTGGTATGAAAAAGCAGGTATGAAATACATAGGATTCTACAGTACCTTCCAAGCGGAATCCCTGTTGGCTCTTAATATCCGTTATTTCGTTATAAAACATATCGCTATAACAAGGTCTACAGAATGCCGCTTTAACTCATTGCGGAGAATGTATGAAGTTGGTATTTTTTGCTGGGAAAGTGTGCACATACTCGTTGAAATCAAGAGGTGAAAATGTGCTTCAGCAGTACATGTAATGCCAATTCAAATTAACCGATGGTCTTTAAGGGTGATGAAGCGGATTCCAATAGATGGCAAGCGTAGCAGGAGGCGGATAAGAGTAAATCAGGTCCGTGGGTAACAACAATTTTGCGAAGATACCGTGGCCGGGGCTCGCACAGAACAATGGTAATTGTAGGAAGATGGTTGTAAGGTCGTCGCTTGCACCCGCTTGTACGCGTTTCTTTTGCTTGTGTTTTTTTTATACAGTTACGCCCCGAGCCGCTTCGCCGGGATGCCGGGCGTCCCGGGCGGGGAGGAAACTTTTGTCTTTTGTATGCTGTTTCGAGTTTTGTTTCGTACAGCAGTACCCCGAGCCGCGTCGGCGGGGTGCCGCGTGCCTTCGGGGGCGGACCTTTTGTTTGTCTGTTGTTTGTCGTGCGGAGCGGGCCCCCTGGACGGACCGCGCGTTCATCACCCGCATTTGAGATGTTTGTTTCCGCGGGTGGACTCGCACTTTGCGTGGAGTGAGCATTGAGTGTGCAACTGGTTTAGTTGGGTCTCGTTCTAGCACTGACATGTAAGGCGTCGTGTGTCCCCGTAGACGGCGCCGCTTCGCGCATGTGCGGGGCTCCGGACGCCTTCGACAGACCACACCCCACACATCTGTTAGGTGCCTGGGTTTGCGTTGTTTTTCTTTGCCGTATGTCGCAGCCACTGGTCGTAAATTTGCGCTTCTCTGCGGGGATGGGTATCCTAACCTTGCGGACCAAGGCCCAGACGCGCCGGCGCCCCAGCCCCATCCGCGGTACATGGATTCCCCGAAACCAGGGGAAAGCGTCCTTGGTAATATGAGAGCGCTGAACGAATACATGTTTTTGTAGAAGCCCAGCCACGGCCGCGAGCTCTGAGCGGGCGGCAGTTGAGGTCGGAGCTGGGTAGGAGACGGACTTCCTCCCGCATGCTCGCTTAGGACGACGGACTGTCCTAAGCCCAGGGGCGGCCCAGCTCAGTTATTCTTTTCTATGCTGCTGTCATCATTATAACTGTACTGTACCTTTTTATTGCAGTCAAGTGTTAAATAAGTGTTCAGTTAATCCGGCGGAATCGAGAGGTTCATTGGGCGAAGCAGGGAAACGGGACCTACTAAGAAGAAAGAAGAAACTACAAGCAACAACGAGTGAAGAAGAAGAAAGAACAAACAAAACAACAAGGACTAGAACACACAACATAATTGTTTTACTATGGTGGAGGCCTTATTCCTGCAGTCGACGTAGAAGAGCTGATGATGATGATCATGTGTGCTCATATGTACTGAATTTTTGCGGGCATCGCATTTCTGGACGGCGTACGTAGAGCGAACTTCTCTATCAAAGCTATCGCTGATTTTCTGGTCCTCACCTCTCGGCGATGTATAGCGTCCGAGTGGAGTTCTGAACCAGTGGGCGACGTTGGAGTCAGGGGACGTCTTAATACAGCTCGTTCCTCCTGCTGATGACAAAGGCCAGAGAAAGCGCAAGCCTGAGGATGTCTGCAGGGGGAGTTAACAATACCATGGTGGAGCGCGCGCCTACTAATAAAACACAAAAGTAGCGCGAGGCACATGATATCGGTCTTCACAGAGTCCATTTCTGTGTAGACGCCAGCAGGTTGAATTGAGAAGCGCGAAAATTTAAAGTGTAGTTTTCTGATCCTTTACCGCTTCTTCTGCTGATGGGGAACCAACAAAAATGACGAAAACCTATAAAGTGTATCCTCGGCAAGCGCACACCTTGCACGGATTTCTACTCCCGTATTAAACTAAGTCGCCAGGGTCTAAACCGCAAGAGCAATAGCGTACCAAAACTGCTCCTCCCAACCCACCACACTCTCGCGGGTATTTCAATCGAATGAAGACAGGTGGGAGTATAGAGTTAAGGACGAACTAAGAAACGCCCGTAGGGAAGGTACAAGGAGGCAAAATGTAGCCGCTGCCCTCAACTCAACATCGGTTATTCCCATGTATACAAACACTTATCGGGAAACTCACGGCGGTGTTAATCTCTTTGTCGGTATCTAGTCTTGCGGGTTCACGGCTCCACCAGATTTAGCGGCCGCTGTGATGTTTCAAGGCAGCTTCATCATGGAGATACATCCTCAGAAGCACCGACGATAGTACCCACTCGATTAGGCCCTTAAAATATTCGCTTATCTCACCGCGTAGACGCCGTGGTATTAGTTGCGGCAATTTAAGCCACGGCTGCTCAGCTTAACTTGGATAAAGTGAGCTTGGTGGTAAAGTATTTGAATGCGAAATGCTATTCACAAGTCCACATTGTTATTCTCCTTGGTAGGCTTCATGGTACTGAGCTTACTTTTTTGCGCTCGAAGGATGAACTTGGAAAACAAGGTGAGACTGGCCAACCATTTGTAGCACCCATGCAGTTATAGTCGTACAACTCGTACATCATCAGCACAGCGTAGTTCTTGTATGGGGATTGCGCATGCGTCTAGATGCCCCGCTTATCCGTGTTACCAAGATGCGCCTCTATGAAAAAAAAAAAAAATGGCAAAGCTGCCCTCGATAGATACATGCGCTGCACTGCCCGGTCATCTTACCTGGAACGCAATGCAGAAAAGGTTCACTTGGACGATGGAGCAGCACTGAAGCAAATCTAAGCGCGCACTGTTTGCACAGCAAGAGATGGCCCACAATGCATACACAGAAGGCAGTGTTAAGCATGCTGTCGAAGTATGCAGGAAATAACAACGTAAAGATATTTTATAGGATTGCATGACCTGCCTGTGGCAGCTGATGAGAGAAGCGTATTGATATATTGACGGGCAAAAAATGCATGCTGCGTATCATGGAGCATGTAATATACTCCTGAATCTTGGATTAGAACGTCTGCATTACGAGCTAGCAACGTTACCAGCCACTATGAAAATTAATTTGCTCGCATCACATGCAAATTCAAAATTTTTCGACCACGATTGAATCACAAGTTAGATAAAAGACAATTTATGTTTTAAGTAAGTTTCGTCAAAATGGTGAAGCCGCAGTGAACAGAGTTCTTCGCATTACTGGTCGCTAAGATTTCGGACTGGGCCTGCTTCAGACAACACAAAATGAGCAACCACCGACCACCACATTTATTTCCTGTCTCTCTTTAGGATCCCACTCCAATCTCTGTGTCCACAGCGACAATGCTGATATAGCCCCCGCGCATATCAAAGCATCAATGGAAGCTCGAACTTCATCCGAAGCTGGTCGTCTTCCACGTAACCTTTCAGGATGAGATCATCGAGACAAAACCATTTAACACAACACCATGGGCTTTGTCTGTATCCCGTTTGCGGCCTACCGCAAGATATTTCAACTCCATCCACAAATTCTTCGATCTCTTGTTCTTCTGCTTTCTTTGGGTGCACGACACGAAGTCTGAACCAACGCTGGAAAGGCCACTCAACAACGCGGTCCATGTCGCCCTTGTGCAGGCGGAAGAGTGGATGCACGGATGCTAAAGAATAGGCAAAGCTAATGCGGACACCGGGCGACATGCAGTAGCCTCGGAGGTATACACGCTCGCACTCGTAATCAACCCAATCTTCAATCCGTGCTTTTCTTACCAGTGACTTGACGCCTTTTACAACAAACTCGCATACGGATGACTGTAGATCAGGTGGTCTGGGCACTACTTTGTCCATGCGGCTCACCGCATTGCTACTCTCTCCCACTTGTTCCGTGGCCCCCCTGGAGCTTCCTGCAGCCTGTGCGCCACAGTCTATCTTTCCTCTAGCCTTTTTTGCCGACTCGCCTACCAGTAGCTTTTCCATTGAACGCTTGCGGTTGGAAATAGGGTTCACATCACCACTGCTTGCAGTTAAACGCTCTTTCGTTTCGTTACTGAACGCGGCTATTTCATCCGAGCATTTTTTCAAAGCCTCACGCTGTTCCGCTCGGACTTCGGCACCTTCTCGCCTAACCGCGTCCTTCACGCTGCTAATGCCCCGTCTGAGCTCTTCTCTCAGTGATTCTTGGCTGCTGTTCACCCCGTGAACAACTTCGTTGAGTTGGTCGCTATTGGCGCCAGTTCCTACGAGCACCCGCTCCATGAGCGCCTTCAGTTCGCCGGCCTGCGCTTCTAAGGATTTCATGAATGACGTCAGCAGCGGCGTCTCGTCTTTGCGACCCGAGTTCTCTTGGCATTCCGATCCGCCAGGCGTCGCAGCGGTAGGGCAGCACTCCGACTCCAAGTGCGCACACACGTCGGTGCAGAGAACTCTGGCCGAACACCTGGGGCAGCGAACGGAGTGGTGCCGACATTCGCGCCGGAAGTGCTGGCCGATCTGCGATGCACGCAGCACTGCACTGCAGTCACTCCCTTCGTTCCAACATTTCACCTGCAAGATTAAAACGTGGATGATTTCGTCAGCAATCATCACTGCATCTCCAGTTAAGCGGCAATACCTTCGTTTTTTGTTTCTTATTTACACGCCTCCTAGATACGACAGTGCGGTCAGCAACAGCATAGCTAAAAGCTAATGTATAGAACTTTAGGATGTGAAACTCGCACAAACATTGCACAAACTCATTTCGCAGGTGGGGTCCTCTGCACCATGGTGATTTAAATTTTACAGGGGGCGCCGGTTACGGAACACTCTTCGCCACTTGGTTACTCACTCGTACTCTCAGCAGTCACGTGACAATCCCCTCCAAGTGCATGCCTTGCATATCGTGCAACACCTGTAAAATTTTGGCAAGCTCACTCTAACGACGCTGTCCAGTGCGCTTTGAAACGCCCCTCGTACACTCCATGCAGCCAGATGCGGACAGCCAATACCATAAAGGAAATAATTGAGTAAAACGATTAGATTTAAATTATGTCCGCTCGCCTAAGATGATTTCTCCAATCAGCGCCAATGTATTTTTTTTTTCGTTTTGAATTCTTGCGACAGAACACGGGTAAATCCTCAGGTAATGTCGGGGATAATAGGCAAATATGATATGTATATTTTACACACAACCTTTTTCGTGGGTTTTCCCACGGTTAATAATGAGTTCCGCCTAAATTCCCCACGACAGCTTGCTTATTCCATCAGGACATTGCGCACAGGTACCTATTTGCCGGCAGTATGTGTGCAGAACAAAAATTGCGCACCACACGCCTATCCACATCTTAGTACGCCGCTTAGAGAAAAACACGTAGAACAATGTGACACCTAAGAAATAATGCTAACCTGCTTCCTCGTCTAAAGAAAGGTAGCATGAACTGGCACTGAGGAAACGGCATAGCGCATTCTAGAGCGGTTAGGTTCATAGATGGCGCTAGGCGCTCTGATCAATTGGCGAGATCCTTCAGGTGACGGACCAGCCCCCGCCTCTAGCCTCTTCCGTTCTCCGCACAGATCAACCTGCACGTCTCGCGTACGCGCCCTAAGGAGCCACCGACATTGTCCATTTATTTTATCAAGACAAAGCCCTGTGCTTTCCTTGCCGTCTGTTTTTTTTTTTTTTTCGTTGCAGCAGCTTTGAGGTGTGTCTGTTTTCACCTTGAGGAGCGCACTCACTGTACCTTGCTGCTTGGCGCATCATAGCCCTCGCCCACTCTGAATCGGCCGTTGCGATAAGTTCGATCGCCCCGCTCTTTATATCACTTGCCCCTGCCTCTGGCGGCATAGAAAAGGTGTTCCATCTCTCCGCTTCTCGGGCTGCACTACACAGCCACACCAGAGAGATAATGGCGCGGGCCGTTTCGAAGCAAAGCAGACACGAATGAAAGATGACGATTTAGCCTTGTGAAAGTGCTGTGAAGAGATTCGTACCTGGTGGCAGGTAGAAGATCGCTCGAAACAGGCCGGGAACAAAGAAGACTGCGATACTCGAGATAAGAACTAGGAAAGCTTTCTGGGATCCTTTTGAGTACATGATATCACACGCCGAACGCCGACTGCAGTCTCATATCTCTTCTGATGACGTCGCCTTTGAGTTGAAGAAGAATCGCTATCCTGCACTCGCACGAACAGTACAGGAACTATGGATCTGCTTGCAGCAATTCTAAGCCTACGACTTCGGACCCGAATCGAATTGCGAGCAATATCGAAACGCGCCGCAGGACCCTACCACGGCACTCACTTCTAACTGAGCAAACATTGAGATTTAGCTACAATAAATGTGGGTGTAAATGAAAAGTAGCGATAGCTCTCTTTTTCGGCCGGGCGAACAATTAACGTTAACACGAGGCTACTTTTTCTTTTTTTAAAAGTAAACACGTTTTACAGCGTGCTTAAATACTGTATACAGTTAAGTTGTAAGCTTCGACGCATTTAGTGCCGTCTTTCCCGTTGGCTCTTGAAGGCAACCGCAGCATCACCTATGCGTACATTTCGCTGCTTACGTACTCGTCCAACCTGCATGAGTATTCACAGATTCTCAAGAATGCTTAAGCACGTGGACATGCTTCCGAGCACTCTACAATTTGAGAACGTCTTCGAAGATGGAACATTCCACTTCGACCCTTTGACTCCTTTTGTCATTAATGTCTCACAAAAGTGTTACTGGAAATGCATTCATCTTAGAAGGGTCGTTAAAGCCTCGCTTAAAGGAACAATCGTTATTTGTTCGCTGTTGACCGCCATGTCCTTCATGGCATCGCAAGCTCTCTACACTTTGAAAATTCCTAAAGAACGAAGTTCCAAATAAATGAAAAAAAATCGAAACACGGCTGCCTGCATGTTTACAGCCCTTACCTCTCTCTTGAGGAGCTCCTGGACAGGGAACTCCTTCAGGTCGACGTCTTCCTCCTCGCACTGTCGACCGTCCAGTGGACACACGCGCCCGCCGTCACGAGTGCTGAGCTCGTAGCAAGACTTGCACAGTGTGTGTCTGCAGGGAAGCGAGGCCGTCCTCTTCCGCACCAGTCCACAGGCGTCGCACACCATGTGCGGTGGAAGGGGCTTCACGAATCGCAAGGGCCTCCAGTCCAGTTCAGCAGAGAACCCGACCAGGGTGTACTGCGTGCTTCCAGGAGGCATCGCTCACAGCATCCGCTCGCTTCTTGAATGCCTGCACGAAATGACTTTTTCCGCCCCCCAGCCGCGCTCTTACCGCTCTTTCGTTCCTATCTGTGTCGCCTGTCACCATGGCTACAATCGCCCTGACGTCATCCGCTTCGCCTCCGTCGCGTGTGGAAGGTCGCGCATGCGGTGAATGCAGTGGCAATGCGAAGGCGGGAATTGAACGCAGTCAAGAGCTACAGCCAATTGGTGCGGTGCCATGCACTCATATAATGAAAAAAAAAAAAAAAAATCCGAATGTTGTACACCAACACAATAAAGATAAATATGAAAATCCCATGTCTTATAAGTCCAACACAGTATTTTATCGAAGCCAATATGCCGGATTAGGTAATCTTACTGCAACGCTTATTCCGCCCCTTGTTAATGAGTGCTTGGAGTGGAAGCGTTTCTTTGTAGATCTTGTGGCGGTTACCAGTCGCAATGGCTGAATTTTACGAAGCAGTATCTTATCGCTGCTGTCTCGCTGGCTGCACTGGCTCGCCCGAGAATGCGCCTAAGTTTAGCACGCAGGTATCAAATTGTGCGGAGTTTTCGTCTTGCAAGGTGGTTCCTCATCGGCCACTACCGATTCGTAGGATTAATACAGCGCTGCTGACGACGTCCCTTGGTCCATATTTTCTTTTTATGCGTGCTGCCAATGCGAATACTTTTTGCAGCGTTGCAAGGTGGATCCTCCATGGCACTTGTAGCATGCTTATCGTTTTTCGTTTGAAGCCCTCAGAGCTCTATACGATATGATGAGCTCGTGGCGCGATAAGAAGCGGTGCTCTGCGGCAAATTGACAAAGCGTGGACTCTACCGCGGGCGTCCCACCACATCGCTTCCAGCTGGACTTTCACGGGGGATGCATATTGGCTTGCAGAAGTAAGCACAGCTGTTTTCCTGCAGCTGAACTTTGCCAATGTGAGCAGTAATCCGACTGCTCTTTTCCGTATATGTGTAATTATTCACCTGAATGTCATGTCATCTTTTCCTCATTTTAAGCAACATAGTCAATTTCTTGCAGCTGAACGAATACAAAATGTGAAAAGTAATCCGAGGGCTGTATGCTTCATATGTATAATGATGAGCCCACATGTGACCTGTGTTTCAGCTTCAGTAATGCTAACGTTATTTTTTTTATTTCGACTTCTTACCTGGTGGAGTGTTGTAGCACCTAGGCCTTTCCTATGTCTCTGCTGTGATCGATCACCTGATTTACACGATTAAAAGGGATCATTGTTTAGGCTGCCTTTGACATACAGGTTGGAATGATTTATCACCGGAATTGTGTGGTTGATTTAAAAAATCACGAATGTTACAGCCATATTTGTCGGAGACCCTATTCCGAATTGCGCGGTTAGAGCAGCGTTTTATAGGTCATACCTTGCTGCAGTGTGAGACAAATTACCAGCTTAGGAGTTTCCTCTAAGAATTGTGCTGAGCCGGTCTCTCGGGAAGATCTGCTTCCTATCAGTCACATCCCAACAGTCGGCCTGAAACAGCTGGCGCTGTCATAAATTGCATCTGTGTATGGTGACTCCCAGCATGTTTTTGTGGACGGATCCGTGACGCACCTCTTCAGCTGCAGCGGTGATAGTGCCAGGAAATGCCTTATGTCACCGTTTCAGGCTAATGTATAAAGCGTCCTCAACGGCAACCGAATTGGCAGCCATACGAGAAGCCGTCCGTTATATTGGTAACCAGTCAGCGCACCAATGGACTATATTCTGCGACTCGAGACCGGCATTGCAGGTCATACAAACTTTTCTAAAACCAAGGACATACGAGCAGCTGGTTCAACAGATTGTGCTTTTGTTATTCGAGGCTTTCCACCAAGGCCATATCACAAAGCTTCAGTGGATAACCGAGCCATTGCGGCCTAGCGGAAAACGAGCGTGCTGATGCCGAGGCTCGGCTGGCACATGATGATGGTGCTGTCATTGAAATAGCCTTTTCCAGATCTGACATTGGAGCCTTGCTGGCGCATTTAATGCAAGCCGCAATGCAGTTGCACGGGAGCGATTCGAGCCATCCACAGGACCGCGTCTCTAAGCTTTACGCCGGCTTACGATTTCATCTGCAATCTAGGGTAATGCGACGTCATGGGACTTTATTCCATCGGTTATGGCTTGGCGTTGCCTACACCAAACACTACCTCCACAATATCGGTATAAGAACTAACCCAAATTGCGTACAGTGCCGCACTCCAGAGACTACTGGACACCTTCTTTGCGAGTGTCTGAAATATACTGATGAGACGAGAACACTGGGAGTGACCGTAATACAACTGGACTCTCACCCTCTCTCTGAAAAAACTCTTCTAGGCGCCAGGGCGAAACGTTCTGATTCGTGGTGTGTGATAAAGGGCGGGCTCATGTTTTCGTGTGAAACAGGCCTGGACATCCGTCTGTGACCGCCTGTGCACGATATACATGGTTTACACAGTTTACATGGTTTACATTTGTGTTTTCATGGAGCCCCTACTCCAGTATGTGTTAATGACAGGCGTCGGTGTGTGTGTTCAAGACATGAACTTCACGTGCGTCTACTCACCGCGGTGAGAGTGCCAGCCAGTGTGTGTGTGTGGACATCACCCATGAAACTCATTGTTTAATGCCATCACCAGCCTTCATTCGCACTTTCCCTTTCATACCCTTCCCTTTCCCCTGTGTGGAGTGGCAGGCCAGGGCCATGTTAACACCGGCCGACCTCTCCACCTTTGCCTCTCATTAAAGTTGCTTTCTCTCTCTCTCCATATTTGTACTTAAAAAAGCCTATTTTTGAAAATTCTTGCAAGTGTTTGCTGAAACACCCGATATGTAGGGGGCAATGTACCCAGTATGCGTGGACAGATTAGCTGTGCCGGCCAGTGCCTTACGCCATCGACACCTTTTTTTTACTGCATGAAAGTACAGCAACACTGGCATACTTGTTGGCAATTAAATAAAGCTTCGATCGCTGGCAGCCACGGCGTTTTTAATATTAGCGCCAAGAGAGAGAGAGAGAGAGAGAGAGACTCTTTAATGAAATAGAGAATTTAGCCGGTGTTTAAAAATCGCTGGCATGCTACTCTGCGTAGGGAGGGGAGTTTGGGAGATAAAGACAGAAGGAGAGCAGTGTGGAAGACGTAAAAAAAATACGAAGATAAAATGCGGCCATGAAATGGGTACTAAGGATGCAATGGCGAGTATTGATGTAACCTATGGAATGAGGGAGTGCATAGTCCGACAAATGGGCTGACGAAGTTCACTGCATGAAGAATGCATGAAGGAAACGTGCAAGTGAATTTAAAGCTTATCGAGATGTCCAATGTCTTTTAAATATGTAAATAGATAGTTCAGTGCAAGTCTCTGTTGCCTAAGGCAGGCTAAGGAACCTAAAACTTTGTCCATTGTTAGGGTCACTAGGCAGAACTTCTGCATGCAATGTTCATAGTACGCACGCTCGTTAGCATACGCGGGGCACTCAAGCAGGATATGTTACACAGTTGTCACAATGCGGACTGTTTATTTGTCCAGAACGGTATCGCAAGCCGTTTGTATATGCAGCATTCAGACGAAGTCGGTGATAAAGTGTTTCCAGATGTCGAGGAATTCTGGGTGAGAGTCTTGATCTAAGATGTGGGTCGACTGAGTGAAGAAATTGGTACTGATGTGTAAGCAAACTCCAAAGCCGACACGTTTCTTCGGAAGCAAAACTTTTAGCCATTTGGGAAGCATCAGATTTGGTGAAAAAAGTTCGAATGTATCTCCGATTTTGATGGCCTTTACGGGCCGCTTCATCTGCTTTTTCATTAGCCAGAATGCCACAGTGAGCAGGTACCCACTGAAATATTATGCAATGGCCTGCGGCAATAGCTAAAGGATGTAGATACCCGATGTCCAGGGAAACTGGCTGGTGATTCGTTTTCTTCAGCAGGTTGGCCAGGATCTGCAGAGATGCTTTTGAATCGGTGAAGATAACCCAACGGCCGGCGGTTCGGCGCAGGATGTAAGAAACAGCTTCCTTAATGTCGTGAAGCTCAGCTGTCGTAGAGGATGTCCTCCGCTGCAGCCGGTAAGAAAGGGCATGGCCTGTTGAGGGCACATAAAGGCCACAGAAAGAGGTTTCTTTAGTAGTTGAACCATCGGCGAAGATATGGGTGTGCTGCGTATATTCCTCGGTTAAGTAGGCGAGAGTAGCTTGCAGAAGCGCTGCCTGTGGCATGGGGCTCTTTGCATTCACACCTGGAACAAACTTCTTCACCTTTAGAGGAGAGAGTGTCCATGGAGGAAAGGCCAGAGGTAGTAGTTTCTGTGGCTGACTAATAGTAGGGAGGGGCAGGTACTGCCTGGCCAAAGCTAGAGTTGCTTTGAGTTAGGTGGACACGGTGTAGGAAGCGCTTCTTCCCTTGCAGGACATGGCGGAGATGGGTACGCATAGTTTCCTGGGCGGCAATCACCTCTAGTGGGAGACATCCTGCCTCCACTACTGTTCCTGATGCAGAGAAACCCTTTGGGAGGCCAAGGCATATTCGCAGGCAGTTGTTCCGTGCGGCAACGAGTCTTAGTGCTTGATGTAGATCATCTTTGAAGCACTGGTAGACTGTAGCGCAAGGTTCCTTCAACGTAGGCTTTTTCAAGCAGAGGAATTGATCGGAAGTTGCTACCCCACCTTGCTCCCGCCATGAACCTGAACACTTGCGATGCTGCAGTGATCCTCTCGAGGAGTTTTTTGATCTGAGGTGACCATGACAGATTATAGTCGATAACAACACCCAGGAATCGCTGAGATCGTACATATGGCAGCGATCGTCCGCCTATAAGCAGCGGATATCGGGTCATCGTTTTTCTTGTAAACGCCATTGCAACCACTCTTTTCTGGCGATAGACGAAGACCTCTGGAAGCCAGGTACATCGAAACGTGCAATAGCGCTCGCTGAAGACGTTGCTGGGTAATATAGCGCGAACGTGATGCGGTCCAGATGCAGATATCATCAGCATAAATTGTTATGCGGACCCCTCGCGGAAGGTTTCTTCTTATGTGTATAAGGACAATATTGAACAGGAGAGGGCTGAGCACCGCTCCCGGTGGTACGCCCCTCTCCACTGCGTGAAAGCGTGTTGGACTGTTTGGAGTGGTCATAAAATTTGCCGTTCTTTTAAATAATGCCCAATCCACTTGTATAGCTTTCCTCCAAGGCCAAGACTGGCAAAGGCTGCGAGAATTGCATGGTGAAAGACAGAGTCAAAGGCGGCCTTGATGTCTAGGAAAACGGCTGTCGGGATGTACCCAGCATGAAGGTACTCCTCAATTGATGAGACGAGGGAGATGATATTGTCAGTCGCAGACCTGTTTTGACGGAACCCGTTCATTTCTTGGGGGAACTCATTTCGGCTTTCTAGGAACCAAGTTATGCGTTTGCAGATCATGCGCTTCATGAGAATACCTACGCAGCTCAGTAGGGCAATGGGCCGGAATGATGCGTAGCTTGTTGGCGGCTTACAGGGTTTCAAAACGGGCACAATTTTCGCCAGCTTCCATTCCGTGGGGACCTCACCAGCCATCCAGGAAGAATTGTAATACTCCAGGAGTCGAAGACAGGAGGTGTAGGGTAGCTTTGCAATGGCGTCATAGGTCACCTCATCATGACCCGGAGACGTGTGTCTGTTTGTCTCCGCGATAGCTGTGGATAGTTCTTACATTGTGAAAGGCAGGTCTAACGCTGGCACTGCCGCCTTTGGGATGATGCCTGTTTGACCATCTGCGGAGAGTGTCGAATGCCCTGACCCTGACCCTGCCCCTGCAGTATTCTTCTGAAACTTCGTTTATAGATTTTTGTTCGTGAAGGGAGAGTGCAGCGCAGGGGTGGAGTTGTTGAAGTGGCGGGCGCATACCTCTAACTATTCGCCAAATTTTGGTTACTGGTTGGCGCACATCTAGCGTAGAACAAAAGTCACGAAACTTTTGCCGACTGAGTTTACCATGTAGCGTCGAATGTGACGTTTGCCCGTCGGCATGCACGTAGGTCATCGAGGTTTTTTGTGCGCTGAGCTTTCCTTTCAGCTCGCCTGCGTATAGCGCAAAGCCTTTGAAATGTGTCATCATTTGAAGGTAGGCTATCATTTTTAGCTGCAATTTCTGTACTCGTTCTCAGGCAATACGACATTGTCGATGCTAATTCCTCATTGCGAGTTGCCGCAGTAACTCCTTTGCTTACAGCGTCCTTGTGTGCGTCCCAGGCTGTAGATTTTATAAAGAATTTTTTTGGGTTCCTCTGCGCATGGAAAGCCAATATGAGGATTGGGTAATGGTCGCTTCCGCGTGTCTCCAAATCAGTGCACCAGCCAAAGTTGTGGGCGAATGAACTTGTGACAAATGTCACGTCGATGCTGCTGGTAGTCGTCGGGCCTCGGAGGTAGGTGATGCTGCCGTTATTGAATGGCTGAACTGAATGCTTGGCACCTCGGGCACATGTATGTGAGCTGCCCCAAATTTCATTATGAGCATTGAAGTCTCCGCAAATAATATGCGGTGAGGGCGTCCTTGCTATCAAGTTTTCAAGTCTCAAAGCATCAAATGGCGTGCCTGGCTCAAGATATACTCCAATCAGAGTGTGCTGTTGTCCGGCAATAACTGTGAAAGCGCACACGTATTCATTGTCGCTGTGAGGCGGGACATCAACCGATGAGGCCGGGATATCCTTGCGAAAACCTCTCAGCAATCTGCTGACGTTATATTGTCGTTGTGAACGATGGAAATAGTATCCGTGGAGTCGGATTGTTTCCTCGACGCGTGATTCACGGATGACTATGAAGGGGAAGCGGTACGCTCGCACGAGCTGTCGGAAATCTGAGAGTTTAGAGCGTAGCCCGCGAGCGTTCCGCTGGAAAATGGTGCACGTACGAAAGATGTTGTGGATTGTCAGCTGTACTGAAGTTCTCGCTGTTGAAGCCATGATTACTGAAGTGTGGTATTACGCCCCTGCGGAGCGTAGGAGACCGACATCAACGGCTTCATTGCAAGGACATCTTCTACTTCTGAGAGTCCTCCTGACGAGGGGTTTGCACGAATAAGAGGCTTGATGGCTGCAAACAGCATCGGAATCAGTAGGCATGTGATATCTTGTTCAGAGCTTCCGGTTTGCTGCCTGTGTCTGATCTTCCTGTCATGTTGTGGCGCCTTAGGCTCAGAGCGAGCTGCGCTGTTTGTCAGGTCTTGTGCAGTGCGTTGCAGCAGCTTTGATGAAGGAGAAGAACCAAGGGGCATCCCACGCTTCTTTTTTACCGCACCTGCGTAGGTCTTGTCAGCTGCTTTGCCACGCTGTGTTGACGGGTTCTCGGAAAGAGCTGCCGTAGTCGTGAAAACCACGTCGGGGTTAGGTGGTGGTTCATGGCGCTTAGGGGGTTTCCCTTGTGTTTGCTCTGCCGTGCGAGCAACTGTGGCTGCTTTCTTTTTATAACACCCTCCATAGGAAGCAGGGTGTGGGCCACCGCAGTTAGCGCATTTAGGTTGCGCCAAGAAATTCCTACACTCTCGTAGGGAATAGACAAAATTTTAAGCTCTTAAAAAATTTTTAAAGAGCAATCGGGCAAATCATGTCAATCAAATCTATTGAATCGCGAGGGGACGTGCGTGCTTTATTCACACGAATAATACAAGCTGACTGACTAGCGATGGAAAGTAGAAAAATCCTTGTGGGGGGGGGGGGGGGGGCACTTTGCTCTTACTAAAGTGCGACGAGGCGAAAGCTATCTCCGCCTCTGATGCTGCCCCTGTTACTGTGGTGATGACGTCAGAGGTGACGTCACGCGCATGCGCCAGCAGCTGCCAGGGTGGAGTCGGAGCGGCGGTCGGCGCTCGATATATAAACTGTGGTATATATATAGACTGCACGATATATAGACTTCACTACAGGACTGATAATCATCACAGTATATTTATAACTCCTAAAAGAGACACTAGAGCTGCAAGTGCAAATCATTTTAACCTACCAATATGCCGCACTACTTACGGGAAACGGTTGATTGAATTCAACGGTGCACAAATATGGAATGGCATCCCTAATGATGTTATAATAAAAATTAATTTTTCACAATCTCTTAAAATATTTTTGCTGAATCTAAGTTTCCGCCGGTTGAGTTATAAATTCTGCACCCAAATGACTGTAAAATTGTTAATATTTAAGGTTATTGCGTACAAAGAATGTATGCATGATAAGAAGTGTATATATTAGCTATGTATGTTGTGATTATAATATTTTGAAATTATTTATGTGAGAAGTCTTCTCTCCACCTGTTGCATTTTGAAATTTATCATTGTGTTGGACCCGACACTAGCCTTGGCTATGGGTCCAGTACCACTGTGCATAGTTTGCTTGTATTCATTTCTGTTTTCAAATAAAGAAAGTATGGACAGCAATGCTAACAACATCCCAACTGCGGTAACCAGGTTCCGTTATACCGCACGCCAGGGCGGTTAGAACTGTTCGGACTCTAGTAGAAACATCATATACAGACTGAATCACATGACTTGTTGCGTCCTAGAATTGCCATCATACCATATGGTTGCTCAGCGCGCGCAGTTCTTCGTTAAACCGTGAACTTTTAGGCACACTTGACTCTTTCCGCTCACACTGTCCGATTCACAAAGCAGCTTATGATGTCAAAATCATTGGCAGTGAGCCGCCACCGAAAGGCTCGGGAGCTCATCCTTTAGCGCACGTTGTTCGTGCCGCAAAACGAATTAAATCAGTCGCTTACAGCGTAACCTTTCTATCATAACCTAACGAATGCTGTAAAACTATGTCAGCGTTTTTGAAACAGAGCACGCAAACAAAAAAAAAAACTGTTCGGGTTCAAAGCATGTCGGGCAGGAACGGAACTTAGCATAGGTGAAAAGCCGGAAATCTGTGAATACAATGAGAGTGGTAAGGGAACGCGTTCAAATAAAAAAAAATTACCGAAGACACTTTGGAAAGTCTAAAGTGTGCTTGGCCAAAGCCTTGTGGTCAACCCGCTGCCGCTTCCCTGAACCGCTTGCCGTTGTCAGATGAGAAGGAGGATTGGCACCCGAAAGTGCCTCTCCCAGGGTCACACATAACCCATCAACTCATCATCATCCAGCCGGCACCCCCGGCAAGGCCCAGTCCCCCTCCATAAATGGGGGGGGGGGGGGGGGGGGGGGGGGGGCGCCAGGAAGGCGGTCACGGTCGCGGGGTGCTGCCCCGCTTACCTCTTCATCCTGGTCCGAGCTGTACGTGGCGTCGCTCAGGAAGCTGCAGTCACAGTTGGTCACCGCACTGCACGAGTTTGGCGCGGAATTACTGGGCCGCTTCGGACCTATGCGTCTCACTCGTTCGACTGCAACGAGACGTCTGGCGAAGGAGCGGCTGCGTAGCTGCCACCGCCGACGCGCGCGAGCCCGTTCTACCGCTACTGTGTGACGTCACGGTTGCTGTGCACAGGTGCGCCCCCCACCGGCGCGCCGGTTGCGTAGGAGGGGAGGAGGTTACGCCTTTTCACAAATTCCGCCGCGCCACCAAGCGGCCGCGCAAAGCACTCTGGGAAAACGGAGCGCCGCGGCGCCCGCGGCGCCGCGCCATGGAGGAAAAAAAACTAAGGAGGGAGCATGACGTCACGCGGCCAGCGTTCGCAAGCCGAGTGTTTTGAAGTCGTTTTCTCCCTCAGTTTTTCGCTCTCCGAGCCGGTCCTTTATGTTTTGATTCCGGTATCTTTTAGTGCGCGCGTATGCGCGACCCACGGCGCGGGCGTGTACAGCAAGGAAGTTGATCTACAGTTAGTCTGCCGCGCTAATCGGCGCATGCGCAGCGGGGCTAGGCTTTACCGCACGCTATCACGTGGTGCGATCACGGGGGGGACACACTCTCTTTTTTTGCTATATCTTTACTTGTTAAGACTAGGCTTCAAGGTTGTCGCCGGACGCTCCCTCCTCAGTTTTTTTTCCTCCATGCGCCGCTCGCGTCTTTTCGTCCGTCTCTCCGACTGCGCCTGATCACCGGAAAGCCTTCCTCTGCCATCTCGTCGCCATCGCTGTTTCTTATACCTGTGCTACACGGGAACGTTCGAATGGCACCTGAGTCGATCGAATGACATTCGAGAACTGGAATGACATTCGGACTTGACGGACGCGCGCTGTGCTACACGAAACCTTCCAAGCGCATTCGAAAGCCTCAGCTCGTTTTCAGTGTACAACGACGGCGGTGGTCACACTGCTCCGACAACGACCCTATCACGGTCAACAGCAGCATGTGATTATAATGAAATATCTAGTTTACTATAATATGATTGTAGTGGGACACGTTTTTCAGGCCAACGACACCGACGAATCCGATCGGCGGACGGTCAGCCTTGTCGGCGGCTGAGCGAAAGCACGGTGATGAGGCGGCGGCGCAAATATATTCGCGCTTCTAAATGAGCGAAACGAACGGCCATATTTCACATGTGCATACCTGAACAGTCACCAGCGATAAGCGCTGGCAAAATTAATTTCAGTCGACGACGACTCCCTTCCCTTCCGCGACGAATAGGCCTAGCGAGTCCGTAGGATATGATCTGTGATTGCGGCGGTTGTGATGAGCGAATCACTAGCTTTAGCGAATGAAAATGGTCACCGAGTGTAGTTTTGGCAATAGTGACCTGAAATTAATTATTGCTTACATCGCTGGGCACGCATATGATGAACGTGAAACGCCGGTGTGACCCAGACTGCCGAGCCGTGCTTTACGGCCAGCAGCAGTCGTCGCCGTCGCTAGCTTGTGGATAACAAGTTAGGCCGTTTCAGTTAAAGCGAACGGTCGCCAAACATACTTCTGGATAAAGTAGTTTGAAATAAAGTACTGGTCACGTCGGAGGAAGCCGGGACAAAAAACGAGAAGCGCCGGTCATGCGCGATGTCAACAGCCCGGGGTTGTTAAGTGTTTCTCAGGCGTGCGATCGCATCATCGCTTCCCACACATTATCGCACTGCGTAAACAAGCACGGCTACAGCCGGTAAAAAAGAAAACAGGTTGATTAATAGAACTAAAGTGCCGATTGCGTTTTATGTCATGAAAACGAGTACTAACTGTTCGTACGCAGCGATGTAAACAACAGTATAAGTGCAGTTGTCCTCATCGGCGCACTCCTGCGGAAATTTCATGCTGACGCGGTAAATGTTCACTGCTGTAATATATAATCGTCAAACACTCCCTTAGGCAGAGCACGGGCTATTTGCTAAATATGACACAGTTGGTTGACACACGTGGCCACGGATCACCAGCCGAGCACCAGCAGAGGCAAAGACCGGCGTTCTCCCAATGCATGTATACACAGAGCCCTCGCCGCTGGTGGTGGTGAATAACTTTATTCATAAAAGCCCCCCCCCCCCCAAAAAAAAAAAAACGAAAATTATGCAGCAGCATTGCGGGCGGCCTTCAGGCTGCCGGTTGTGGCGTCCTGGCCGTACCTAGTCGCGACGCCCTCTGCCCCGGTCACCAGCCGAAGTTGGAGATTCGCATGTGCCCATTGCTCTGCGTAATCACAGCAGGCGTCCGTTCCGCATACGCTCGGTGTGGAAAGATCGTGGAGAGACGATCCATGTATCCCTTGCGCCCGCTAGTGTTGAAATGCGTACCACATATTTTGTGGTGTTTCGAAGGCTTCCACAAGGTAAATCGCCCTTGCGAACCTTGCCGATTTATCCTGCGCACCCATTCTAGCTTCAGCTTCTTGTCCTCGGGGAATACGTGTTATGAAATGTTGATGTCCTTTCTCGTGTTTTCACTACAGCCGGGCACGCAGCACCTTTGACCGCCACCGCGATTCTAATCTGCAGACATGTCGAATGTCTAAAAAAATCCCCACATAATTGCAGAAAGACTAAGAGATAACCACCACAGCAGTGCGCTCCAACATTTACAACGCACACGAGAAGACGCACAACGCCTGAACCCTGAACACGGCGGCACAACACAGCAACACGCTTGACAGCAGACGACGCGGGCGGCGACCGCTCCTTTCTCCCATCATGCTTTGCGCGGATCCGCTAGGCGATGGCGCGGCGCTGCAATTTGTGGAAAGGTCTGTTGGCACAGTTCCAGCGCACGGACGAACACCGCGAGCATGAGCCATTAAAGGTTTTCGCCTTAAAATGTGGTCTCAGCCTCGATAGGTCGACCTGCACTGACATTGCAGGACTTCCAGACATGGCTCAACGTCTGCATTGCAGAGCAAACCCCCGTATATTAAAGAGCATAACACATTTTGAAAATTCGAAATAAGCCTTGTTAATGAGGCTAATTGCAATGTGCATTATAATCGACCTGTCGCAACCACGCAGATATGAACAGAAATTGGAGTCACAAAAATCTATAGATGTAAATTGTGGAAGGCGCAATTAAACATTCAAGTTTGAGCGAACGAATTTAGGCATGCGGCCTATGCAAGGAGTCCTAAAGAAATCTGGGAAGCATTCAATCGCATACTCGATAGTAACGTCGAAACGTCAGCGCCCATCTCGCGAGCCTGCCTGCAGAGTTTTTTCAGCCTCCTTAGCAATGGCAATTCCTGCTTTATCTGTCTGCACGGTGAGGACCGCTCCTTCTAGGCACAAGTCAAAGTTTGACAATGCGAAGATGACAACCATGAATTCTTTTTCAATCACAGATTAATTTTCCGCTGCGCCGATGTAAGCGTGTGTAAGCGTCGAACATAACAGAGAATACACCTTTTTTTTTTGAGTAAGTTGGATCTAGTTTGGAAATTCACAAAGAACTAAGCTCATAGATTTAATGCGAGCAAATGTTCCGGGAAACGTGGCAGTTTTGTTCACAACACTTAATCAGTAATCACCGGGCAAGCAATTTTATTCTTTTTTTTATTTTAAGAGCGCCTCGAATTTGTGTGTACAAGAGGCGTCATTGCGACGATCCCGACATGGCCGCATCACACATTCAAGTCTAAATCATGATGAAAGCTCGAACTTCACACCAAGCTGGTCGTCTTCCACATAGCCGTCACGGAAGAGGTGCTCGAGGGGAAGAGATTCTTCACTGTAATATGCAGCTTGTACACGCCCCTCTTGGGGCCTTTTAACGGCCGAGAAGAAGCCAGAAAGGGTGGCCACGATCGCTCTTTCTTCACCGCCCTTTGGATGGACGACTAGAAGTTTGATTGTTTGCCTGAACGGCCACTGAACTGCGTTGTCCGTGTCGCCCTTGTGCAGGCGGAAGAGTGCGTGCAGCCGAACATTTCCCATCGATCTGTAAAGCTGGACACCAGGGGACATGCAGTAGCCTCGGAGGTACACACGCTCGCTCTCATAATCAGCCCGACGTTCCTTCCGCACATGCTCTTCGAGTGATTTGACACCTTTTACTACAAACTCGCACACCGATGCCTGTAGGTCGGGTGGTTTGGGCACTACCTTATCCACGCGGCTCATCGCATTGCCACTTTCTTTCACTTCTTCCGCGGCGCCCTTGGAGCTTATTGCAACCTTCGAATCATTGCCCCGGTTTTCTTTGGCCACTTTTTTCAACTCGCCTGCAAGTAGTTCTTCCAGAGATACCATGCTGTTCGAAATGGTGTTCATAGTATCACTGCCTGCAGTGAAATGCCTTTTCGTTTCTTCGCTAAACACTGCTATTTCTTGCGAGCATTTCTTTACGCTTTCGCGATGCTCTGTTATTACTTGCGCTACTTCGTGCCTCACTGTGTCTTTCACGCTACTGATGCCTTGTCGTAGTTCTCTCAGCGCTTCTTGGAAGTTGTTCGCCACGTGAACAAGTTCGTTGAATCCGTCTCTATTGTCGCCAGTGCCAGAGAGATGTCGCTCGAGGAGTGCTTTGATTTCACTGGCCTGTTCTTCAAGAATTTCTCTGAAGGATGTCAGCAGCGTAGTTGGCGTCCTCTCCTCCTTGCTGAGTGAATATCCGTGGCATTCCGGTTCAGCAGGTGTCGCAGTGGTAAGGCAGCACTCCGACTCCAAGTGCGCACACACGTCGGTGCAAAGAACTCTGGCCGAACACCTGGGACAGCGAACGGAGTGGTGCCGACAATCCCGCTGGAAATGCTGGGTGATTTTTGATGCAGGGAGCACTGCCGTGCAGTTACTTCCATGGTTCCAACATTTCACCTGCAAGATTGAAACACGGATCAGTTTCCGAGCCATCGTGATAACATGTCCACGTACTCGGCAAGAGTGTCCCGTATAATTGAGCAGCAGAAAGGAAACAAGGGCGTCGAAGAAACATCCAGACGAGAAGCAGCATCGTCCTCGTCTGTATGTTTCCTGGACGTCCTCGTCTGTATGTTTCTTGTATGTTTCTTGGACGTCCTCGTCTGTATGTTTCTTGTATGTTTCTTGGACGTCCTCGTCTGTATGTTTCTTGTATGTTTCTTGGACGTCCTCGTCTGTATGTTTCTTGGACGTCCTCGTCTGTATGTTTCTTGTATGTTTCTTGGACGTCCTCGTCTGTATGTTTCTTGTATGTTTCTTGGACGTCCTCGTCTGTATGTTTCCTTGACGTCCTCGTCTGTATGTTTCTTGGACGTCCCTGTTTCCTTTCTGCTGCTCAATTATACGATCATGAAACAACTAGCTCACCAATAAACTATATTAAGAGTGTCCCATTAGCCCAAAAGCCGGCGTCCGCCGTCTATATTGCATGGAATTCGGAGTTTGTCACAAAGCCGGTGTACCATCTCACAACACATGTAAGCGAACATGTATAGTCATGAATGATGAAACACAATGTAATCTGACTTATTAAAGCCACGACTCGTAGTCATAGTCATGACTCATATTCATTCTGCAACAAAGCATGATTCAGCACTTTACAAGTAACGCAATGTAGGGTGTATGCAAATTGTACAAAGTATGCCTTGTAATGACGCAGAGACATGGTCATGAGTCAAATTGGTTCTGAAACGTGGCATGACTCAGCGCTTTAATGATGAATGCGTAAGCAGTCTTAAGTGTATCGGCCGAATTTTCTTTATGCACCTGTTGTATGGGACACAGCGGCCAACATCAGCGCAGCTCATAGCCCATCTGCAACTTCTGGATGTTTAACTACCCATTCCACTCCCTGATTTGCTGCGTGCCCATCTCTATTGCAGAATCATTTAAACGTTACATTAGGGCCATTTTTTTTGCCTACACTGGCTACACTAGTGTAGCACGTGTAGCATAAAATCATGATATATTGGCTAGACTAGCGTAGACAGTGTAGGTAAAAAAATGGCCCTAGTGAGAGCCCCTTACGGTCAACTCTTCACCGACAGGCTATTCAATGGTCAGCTTGATGGTCATGTGACGATCCAGAGCACGTGCCTAGCGCCTCACGTATCGTGCAGCATTTGCCGTCATTTTACGGTAAGCGCGTACTAACGACGCAGCCAAACGGGCTAAATACTGTTTCTTCATTAAAAGGTTTCTCTCTCCATCTCTCACTTCGAAACGCCCCTCGTACGCTGCACACAGCCGTGAGGGGAGAGCCCGTTAAGCATGAAGGAAAGAATTAAGGAAAGTGGTTAAACGGTTCCAGTGGTAAAAAGACGAGTTCAGATTCCTGTTTAGTCAACCTTTAAGACTGCCATAGACAACCAATGGGGAGCGCTTTTGCCGACAGCAAAAACGTTAATGAAAAACCAAATCTAAGACTGCCGTGGGATGATCTGCGGATACATTGATTGTTATTGTGGAACCTTCCATTATAACAAAAAACTGCGTCCAGAAACGGTTTTCCGCTCAAAAATTCCATTGTCCAGAATTGCTGGGTATGGCTCGTCGGGCTCCAGCGCACAACCGCAGCAAAGCGGTAATGGCGCCGACCATATCGAAGCAAAGCACAAAAGGGGTTAAATATAAGGATGATTTAGCCACTAAAGAAATTGTTACACAGCGGCCGGTACGAGATCGCAGGAAACTATACAGGAACAAATACAACGGCACAGTTCTAGATAGAGCCGGATGAGCTTGCCGATATCCCCCAACCCACCCCCCTCTCCTTCCCTAGGTATGTTGTCACGCGACGAAAGGCAACGGGGGGTCGTCTACCCTTTCTGATAACTTCGAGCTTCACTTGAAGCAGATGAGTTTATTCTCCTCCAGGACAAACAATAGAGGAACAACACTTCTGCTTGTATAAATTGTAAGACTGCGAACTCACACCCGAATGAACTTGCGCGCTCAGCAGAGGCGCGCCACTGAACCGAATGATGGCCGTTAATTCCAAATGAAAAAGCCTTCATGTTAGGTATAAATAATATACGTCAAAATTAAACCCAGCGATAATCATTTCCGTCCGTGCAAACTATGTCAACACGAGGCATCAGTTTCTTTTATTTAGATGTTAACACATATCGCTGCAAGCATGCCCTTACAAAAGAGGTCTGTGCACAGTTTATAGATTTCTTACTCTATTGCCTTCCTATAGCTATTCCTATAGCGTATACGGGGGGGGGGGGGGGGGGGTCGTCTGCCCTTTCTTCATCTGCACTTCAAGCAGATCAGTTATTCTCCGCCAGGACAAACAATAGAGGAACAACGGCTCTGCCTGTATCAATTTCCAAATGAAGAAACCTCCACATTAGGTACAATTAATATACGTCAAAATTAAATACACTGATAATTATTTCCATCCGTGCAAACTAGGTCAACACGAGGCATCGTTTTCTTTCATTTAGACGTGAACACATTTCTCAGCATGCATGCCTTTATAAAAGAGGTCTGTAAACAGTCGATAAATTTCTTAGACTCGATTGCCTTCCTATAGCTATCTCCTTTCGTCTATTCACAGTCTATAGACTCTTTACTGACAAAAGTCCAGTAAAAGTGTATGGTTTGGTTTGCTTTATGGGGTTTAACGTCCCAAATTGACTAAGGCTATGAGAGACGCCGTAGTGGAGGGCTCCGGAAATTTCGACCACCTGGGGTGCACTGACATCGCACAGTACACGGGCCTCTAGAATTTCTCCTCCAAAGAAATTCAACCGCCGCATCCGGGATCGAACCCGCGTCTTTCGGGTCAGCAGCCGAGCACCATAACCACTGAGCCACCGTGGCGGCTCAGAAAAAGTGTATAGCCATAAATGTATAGATTGTCTACGACTGTCTATTGAATTTGTACTCTCTATAGACTATTCCCTAGAAGTTATCTATAGCCAGTCTATAGACTTTAAGAGACGAAAGTCTACGAATAGCCTATAAACTCTCAACAGAGAGGAGTAAAAAGGGGGTAAAATTGTCCTCCAGCGCACACCCTTTTTCAAAAGGGTGTGCGCTAGAGGACAACCTACTCTCTTTTTACTCCCATATAGGTGTATTCGTGTTTAGAGTGTAGACTGTCAAAATAAATTTCTTAAGGGTTTATACTACAACGCTAAGTTCTGAGCTTCCAATCATTTATTTCAATATTTCCCGTTCCCTGTTTTCGACCAATGGGGGCCTCATCTAAATCGCGCTCCTTACATACGCTCCCAGCCTGCAGCGCACTCAGTCTTTCGAGAATGCTTAAACACGTGGCGATACACTTCCGAGCACTCGGCACTTTGGCAACGTTTTCCCAAACGCAACATGCCACATGAAGACTTTCTTTGCCGCCATTGCTTCAGAAAATAATTAGTTGAAATACATTTATCTTTATAAGCCGCCTTCCCTAAAGGTACAATCGTTTCTCGTTCAAGGCAAAGCCGGCCAAATCCTGCTCGACGGCCGCTTTTCTCCGTTCCTGCGCATTACGAGGAAGCAAACTTATGAGAAGCTCAATGTTGAGCATCGGCTTAGGGAGACTGCACTGAGATTCGATATCTTCGCGGATTTGCTCCGTCATAAGCTACAGAAGCACGGAAAACAAGACCCTCAATGCACGCTAGTTAAAGATTTGGCCGGCTGTACACCACCACGATCGTCAAGACCACGCGTCCTGTCTGCACTTTGAGAATTCCTAAAAAATGAAGTTGAAAATAAATTAAAACTCATAACAAAAATTATTCTTTTTTTCGCAACGCGTACCTCTCTCCTAAGCAGCTCGTCGACGGGAAACTCCTTGAGAAAGACGTCGTCCCCATCGCAGCAGTGGCCATCCAGCGGACAGACATGGACACCGTCCCGGGCGCTCAGCTCGTAGCAGGACTCGCACAGGGCGTGCATACAAGGAAGCAAGGCTGTCCTCTTCCGCACCAGTCCACAGGCACCGCAAACGCTGTACAGTGGAATCGGCTTCACGAAGCTCAGGGGCCTCCAGTCGAGTTCTGCGGAGAACCCGACCATGGTGTACTGCGTGCTTCCAAGAGGCATCGCTCACAGCATCCGCTCGCTTCTTGACGGTCGGCATGAAGTGACTTTTTCACGCCCCATGACCCCACCCTTATCGCTCTTTCTTTCCTTTCTGTTCTGAGCGTCGCCATAGCTACAATCGCGCCGATGTCTGCCGGCTCTGCTTCTCGGCATGAGGAAGGTCGCGTATCAGGTGAATACAGCCTGTTGAAAGGCGCCGGCCGTCGGCTTTACAAGCTCCTAGAGCCATCCTTCCGGACAACTCGTATTAACGTGAAAGCGCTAAAGACCGCTTTACGCAGAAGTTCCGGCGTCGGCGTTGTTGGCGTTGTGAGCTATAAATAGGGTTGCGTAGGGTGGTTCATGTAGCCACGTCCAGAGAAGTAACCAAGGTGGCCAAGCTAAGTCACGTCACCTTGTGGGCTCTTAACAGCCTACTCACTGGATTGTGAGAGAACTAACCACATTGACATGTGGCAGTTAAATTAATGGTTGACCGCGAGAGGTCGCTCAGGAAGAACAACCTGGGTCGCACAAGACCCATAGGCGGCAGCACCTGCCATTACAGGGCAGGGGCGCATCCCTTAACCGCTGCACCGTTGCGCGAGGAGTGGCGTGAGGACTCCCAGGGACAAGTGAATGTGAAGCTGAGAATGGCCGATTCCACATATATGGGCATTAACTCACTAATTCTATCGCGTCATATCCTTAAGGCGGAGCCTAAAGGACCATGAACACCAATTTTAGTTTCATGCTTTCTTCTTTCAAATGACCCTTTAGCTAATAAAATACAGGGTTCACCATATCATATTCGACTGCGACCGCTAAGAGTTTTTTTTATAATTAAATTTCTTCCTAATACTTTTTTCTCTTTCGGTTTCATCAACCAAATAATAGCTGTGACCTACGAGCTTTCCCGGGCAATTCGGGTCATCTCTCGGGTAGTAACTCTGGTTGCTAGGCAACGGCACAAGATCGCACGTACGCACGCACGCACGGTGTACGTACGGATACGGCAAGAAGATTCTCCGCCAGTGGTGCTTTCGCCGCGTCAGTGCTTTCGTGCAGACATTGCATTTGTTGGCATCGTACGCAAGTTGAAGATTTTGCCGCGACGGTAGAGTGAGAGAACAGCGAAAACGCCTTTTATTTTTGAAGTAAGAATGGCTGTCGTTTAGCTCTTCGACGCACAAAATATTGCGCGAATGCACTTGTTTATGTTTTTTTTTTGCAGGTGGAGACCACCGCAACGTACCTGAAAGCGCGCATGAGGTGTCCGCTGCCCTATAAACCAGTTACGCGGGTCTTCAACATTTTCGTGTTCAGTGTCAATTTAAACAATGTACACCGGCGGCTTAAGCCCCAGTGCCGCATTTCTGTATCAATGTTTTCAGTCCCAACGCCTATTGCTCTACAGACTGATACAACTCAAGAACGCAGCGGACCACCTTCCAACCAATGGCGTCGACAGATTCTCATGACCCTGCTAGTGTGAGAAAGCAGGGAGTGGAGGATG
The DNA here is from genome assembly GCF_055824585.1 of Amblyomma mixtum. NCBI lineage: Eukaryota > Metazoa > Arthropoda > Arachnida > Ixodida > Ixodidae > Amblyomma > Amblyomma mixtum. The sequence continues at coordinate 113,072,746 of NC_143020.1, read as the reverse complement.
AAAGGGGATAATGCCTTCCATGTATGGTCGAGGTAGGCCTCTCTCTGCATTGTGGCGCCGCTCCCTGCATTGTCACGCTAGGAGGGTCACGAGAATCGGCCGACGCCATTGGCTGGAAAGTGTTTCTTTTACAGGGAAAAAGCCGCTTAGTTCTTGAGTTGTATCCGACCATAGTGCAGTGCTTGTCCAGTGCGTGCTGCAGATATCACTCTCTTAATACCACCACATACCTCAAAGCGAGAATGACGGCGACACTATAGTATTAGTTGATGAAGATGCGCAGTGCACAGCGCTATAGAGTGTGTCGCAGCTTAAAACGAGGCCTGATCGGCTGCGGCGATAGCCTAGTCATTCATTTATTCCTTTATTTCAGTAAACAAAATATGTACTGGAAGAAACGGCCAGGTGATTCTGTTTACAAACAGCTGGTCTCACTATATACACTGGCCTTCTTTCTAAAGAAACTCTTCTAGGCGCCAGGGAAAGACGTTCTGATTGGCGATGTGTGACAAAGGCCATAGTCAAGTTTTTTGTGTGAAACAGGCCTGGATACCCGGCTGTGACCGCCTTTGCATTACCTGCATGGTTTACATGGTTTACATTTGTGTTTTTTGGAGCCCCCAGTCCAGTATGTGTAAATGACATGTGTCGGTGTGTGTGTGTTCAAGACACGAGTTTTACGTGGTCTACTCACCGCGATGCGAGTGCCAGCCAGTGTGGATGTGTGTGTGTGGACGCCACTCGTGAAACTCATTGTATTATGCCATCATCAACCTTCATTCGCACTTTCCCTTTCCTCCCTTTCCCTTTCCCCTGTGTGGAGTAACAACAGGCCAGGGCCATGTTACCACCGGCCGACCTCTCCTCCTTTTCCTCTCATTAAAATTCCTTCCTCTCTCTCTGGTCTCACTATAAACAATTCAAGTTCGTCACTTTCTTCATCGTTCTCGTGCAGCTGCTAGCAAAGCTCAATTGTTCGCGACGCCGCGAGCTCCAATCCCAACCGCGGCAGTACTTATTTTATTAGTTATTTTTCATTTCGCTTGGCACAAACAGACAAAGAGCGCACTCAAACACCTCAATATCATGCGCGGGTTTGCCCATCGGAATACTTCTTTCGTATTAAAGTTATTAAGGACGGGATATTTCAGGGGAACCAAGATCAATAAAGAATTGGGCGCGAAGTTATCGGCGACATAGGCGGTTTGAAACACGACACGCATTCAAAAATAGGCCGGGACATTTTTTTAATGCGAAAGCAATTCTAGGCTATGTCGGCGGGGTCGTGTCAGCAAAACCTGACCGCTAAACATGCCTGCAAAACCTTTCCCCAGCGGTTGTGCCATTCTCAGAAGTAGCATCAAGCGAGTGGTTGTAATCGAAAGGGGATGATGCGAGTGTGCTGCGCAATCAAAAAAAAATGTCTGTACGGTGATTAATTAATCAGAGCCAAATATGTCGAAATAGCGCAAACGTTGATAATGTGATTGGACGACAAAACTGCCGTGGACGCCAAAATAGTAAAAAAAAAAATAGGCAAAACAGTGAAAATAAAGTTTCAAATAAACTGATATGTACTTGATGACTTATAATTAATCACACAAAAAATTTCATGGACATAGAATAATTAGCTAAATATAATCAAAAATCGTTCTATGCATAGAGTTTCTTACTATTACCTAGAGGGAAAGCTGGCGGCGCTGCACTTCAGCCTAGTGCACTGCACGGGCTCGGGCCAGCCCGAAAGCCCGGGCCCGGCCCGGCCCGCGGGCCGGGTCGGACCGGGACATGATTTGTTTTGCCGGGCCTGGGCCGGGCCCGGGCTTGAAGTTGCAGGCCCGGGCCGGGCTCGGGCTTAAAGCTGCGGGCCCGAGCCGGGCTTGGCTTCGTACAGAAACGGCTGGTGGCCGACCTTTCATTCACTATTGCAGAGTGAAGTACACAACTGCGGCATTGAAGCAGCGACACGGATGAGCTATGAGTTATAGTGCGCGCTAAGAAAAAAAGTAAGCGTCATGCATTGACTGATTTATTTCCTTACTTCCACACCGCGTTGAAGTAAGAGTGAAATTCATCCGGCCTTAATTGGCCATTGATCGTTCGTCATCCCAAAACATACCTGTACACTATGAGAAATGCATTCGGGAAGAACGTATTAGCTTAGGTCGCTTATATTCTTCAAATACATACCGTGAAATACTCACGCCTTTTAGCTTGTCGTTTCTGCTGAACGGCTACCAGTTCGGCTATGAGCTCAACCTGTGGGATCGCGCTCACTAAAACAATGTCATCCTACTGTTTGCTAGGAAGCTTTAATATTTATACTTCGTGGGCGGCAAAATATAACTGATTAAAATCATAGGGGAACGCAAAGTGGACTACTACGGGTGTATGCGGCCCTTTTTATTTAGCACTTGGAACTTCCGAGTTCATCGTTGCCCACCTGCACGAGATCACTCTCCAAATGACGGGTCTGGCGAGCACTACTCTTAATCACTTCCTTCTGGGTTAAAAAGAACCAACTTTCTGGAAGCCAAACTGTGGTTTCAGAACCTTTGTCGGCCAGTTCCTTATCGGTGCAGTAGTAGTCTACTTGCTGAGAGTGAGCAGTATATCTCAAGCGTTACTGTGAAACGGTCCGGGCCCGGGCTGGGCTTCACTCCGGGATTAACGGGCCGGGCCGGGCTTGCTAGAGCGATAATTTAGCGGGCCCGCGCTGGGCCCGGGCTTAAAGCCGCGGGCCTGGGCCGGGCTCGGGCTTGAGGTCACGGGCCCGGGCCGGGCTCGGGCCTCAGATTGAGGCCCGTGCAGTGCTCTACTTCAGCCACCATGGACACCCAAAGCATCATGGGGCGGTGAGCTACTTGTTGCGGCACAGTCGTAATTTTTCGGAAACATGGAGTGGCACTACTAAGACGTTTCATTCCGAAAACGCTGTTCGTGTGTGCGCAGACGACTTTGGCGCGAACGCAGTGTGCAAAACTAATAGTAGTGAAAACGCGACGACACACGACGCCAATAAAAGGTTTCACTTTTCTGAAATGACATTAAAAACCTCTTATAATGTTTAAGCAACAATATTTTTTTTTTGAAAACATATTTACTTTTGAAAGTGCGTCTGTTAATAACGAAATATTAGTTGTTATAGTGTTCATCACTTGGCCAATAGGAGAGCGAGTCGTCTCTTATTTTGGGCAAACTTTGCACTTAAATGCTTTTCTGCTCGTTTGTTGCAATCATTAGACAAGATATTGAATGTTAGGACGTTTGTAGTTATCAAACAGCTTTATTTTTCTATTATTTTTTGGCCAAAAATTGCAGTTCCGCAACAAGTAGCTCACCGCCCCATGATGCTTTGAGCACCCATGGTGGCTGAAGTGGTCTCGAGGGGTCGCCATGTAAACTCCCATAGACGGGCTGCCAGCTTTCCCTCTAGGTAACAGTAAGAAACTCTATGGTTCTATGTTTGAATAGGCTGGACGGGAATATAGTGAGCGGGCGGAAAAGCAACCCCGGTGCCAAATTTGAAAAACTAAAATTGTTGAGATAAAAGAAGGTATAATCAGAGTAAAGAAATCGATCTTTAATTGCAGCATACGGCAATCATGCTAATTAAGTAGTTCAATTATTGCCAAAATAAAAATACACTAATAAAGTGAGGCGACGAGTGCCGAGGAGGTGTCCATGCTTTCGGATTCTCCCAATGCGGGTCGCCGCAACGATCTGTAATTCTTTTTATTTCATTTTATGAGCACACTCCAGTTTGTGTATGCACGGAACAAGATGGCAGCTGTGCTGACAAGACCGCTGCTCGCACTGAAGCTGATATCAGGGAAGAAGCTCGAACTTACCCGAAGCTGGTCGTCTTCCACGTAGCCGTTACGCACGAGATACTCGAGACGAAAGCAGCCATCAGACATAAACATCCTTTGATCCTGTCCCTCTCTCGGCCTTTGACAAGATGAATGGGAACCATCTGGACGCTCTACGATCTCTCGTTCTTCTCCTCCCTTTGGATGCACGACACGAAGTTTGACTGTTTGGTTGAAAGGCCACTGGACAACGTCGACCATGTCGCCCTTGTGCAGGCGGAAGAGTGCACGCACACGTCCACCACGAGAATCACTTACAAAGGAGACACCGGGGGACATGCAGTAGCCTCGGAGGTATACACGCACGCTCTGATAATCAGCAATATAGTCATCTTGTGCTTTTCTTACCAGTGATCTGACATCGTTTACAACGAACTCGCATACGGATGCCTGTAGGTCAGGTGGTCTGGGCACCACTTTGTCCATGCGGCTCACTGCATTGCTACTTTCTCCCACTTGTTCGGTGGCCGCCTTGGAGCTTCCTGCAGCCTTTGAATCCTTGTCCCCCTTTCCTCTGGACACTTTTGCCAATTCATCCCTGAGTACCTTTTCCAGCGCATTTACACTGTTGCAGATGGTCTGCATAGTATCTCTGCTCGCAGTTAAACGCCCTTTCGTTTCTTCAGTACCCTTTGTTATTTCATCGCAGCATTTTTTCGAAGATTCACGTAGCTCTGTTCTCACTTGCAGCACTTCTTGCCTGATTCTGTCATGCGCGCTTTTAATGCCTTCATTGACCTCTCTGATGGCTTCCTGGCAGTTGTTCACCCCGTGAACAATTTCGTTAAGGCGGTCGCTATTTGCACCACTGCCAGAGAGATGTCGCTCCAGAAGGGCCTTGATTTCACCCGCCTGCTCTTCTAGAATTTCTTTGAAGCCTGTCAGCAGCGCCGTCTCGTCCTTGCAGCATGAATTTTCTTGCCGTTTCAATCCGCCAGGCGTCGCATTAGCAGTGGAGCACTCCGACTCCAAGTGCGAACACACTTGTGTGCAGAGAACTCTGACCAAACACCTGGGGCAGCGAACGGAGTGTTGCCGACATTCGCGCTGGAAGTGCTGGCCGATCTGCGATGCAGGCAGCACTGCACTGCAGTTGCTGACTTCGTTCCAACATTTCACCTGCGAGATTAAAACGTGGATGATTTTCTCAGCAATCATCACTGCATCTCCAGTTATGCGGCAAAAACTTATTGTTTCTTATTTGCACACCTCCTATATACGACACTGTGATCAGCAACAGCATAGCTAAAAGCTTAAGCGCAACTTTCGCATGTTTAACTACGCATTCCACATACTGATTTGGTGCGCGGAATTCTCTGCCGCACAATCATTTAAATGTTACAGCAGGTGCCTCGTACTGAACATTCTTCGCAACTCGGCTACCGACTCGTACGCTCCGAAGTCACGTGACACTCCCCTCAAAGTGCATGCCTTGCATATCGTGCAAGAACTGTCATTGTTTGGCAAGCTCAGTCTAAGGACGCTGCCCAAGGCGCTTTGAAACGCCGCTCGTATGCTGCTTGCAGCCAGCAGAGGATAGCCAATACCACGGAAAAGGATTAACTGAAGGGGTTAAATTTATTTTTCTTATTTATTTATTTTCTTTTATTTTTATTTATTGAATATTGCGGACATGCTGTATGTCCAAGAAGGAGAGGGAAATACGTACAGGAGGAAAAAGCAAAGCAGGTGCGATAGTACCGAACAATACAAATACCACAAAACAACCAACGCAAAACTATGTACGGTCACGATAGCTCTCGCCTAATGTGATTTTCGCAACCAGAGTAAAGGTAATTTTTTTCTTCATTATTGAATTCTCGCTAAAGAACAGCGGTAAAACCACAGGTAACGTTTGGGATAATAGGCAAATGTGATATGTATATATTACGCAACTTCTTTCTTGGGTATTGCCACGGTCAATAATTAGCTCCGGCGAAATTCCCCACTACAGCTTCCTCATTCCATCAGGACATTGCGCATGAGTACGTATTTGCAGGCTAGATGGTGCATTTCTTAAGAGGTATGTTGTGTGCAGAACAAAATTTGCGCACAACATGTGTAATTGCACCTTAGTGTACCGCTTAGGGGAAAACACGTACAACCATGTGCATACTGAGAAAAATCGCTAACCTGCTTCCTCGTCTAAAGAAATTTAGCAAGAACTGGCATTAAGGAAACGGTGTAGCGCAATCTAGAGCGGTTAGGTTCATAGATAGCGCTACCCACACTAATAGATTGGCGAGATCCTTCAGGTGATGGACCGGCCCCCGCTTCTAGCCTGTTCCGTTCTCCGCACAGAGCAACCTGCACGTCTCCCTAGATGGCCTACGCGGCCTAAGGAGCCACCGACATTGTCCATTTATTTTACCAAGACAAAGCCCTGTGCTTTCCTTGCCGTCTGTGTTCCTTTTCGTGCAGAAACCTTGAGGTGTGTCTGTTTTCACCTTCCTTATCGTACCGTACCTCGCTGCCTGGCGCATAATAGCACTCGCCCGCTCTTAATCGGCCGTTGCGATAACTTCGACCACCTCGGTCTTCGTGTCACTTGCCCGTGCGGCTGCTGAAACCTGCCTCTGGCGACACAGACGAGTTGTTCTACCTCTGCGCTCCATAGGCTGCACTACGTAGCCACATCGGACAGATAATGTCACCACCGTTTCGAAGCAAAGCAGGAACGGATGAAAGATGACGATTTAGCTATGTGAAAGTGCTGCAAAGAAATTCGTACCTGGTGGCAGGTAGGAGATCGCTCGAAACAGGCCGGGAATAAAGACGACTGCGACACTCGAGACAAGAACTAGGAAAGGTTTCTGAGAAGCTTTTCAGTATATGTTATCACGCGCGGAACGCCGACTGCAGTTTCATATCTCTTTTGATGGCGTCGCCTTTGAATTGAAGTAGATATGCTATTCTGCACTCGCATGAACAGTTCAGGAACAAGGGATCTGCTTGGAGCAATTCTAAGCCTACGACTCTGGACCCGAATCGAACTGCGAGCGCTGTCGAAACTTGCAGCTGGACCGCACGACGGCGCTTAATTCTAACTGAGGAAACATTGACAGATTAACTGGAATAGATAAGGTCCTAAATCAAAAGTAGCGATAGCTCTCTTTCGGGCCGGGCGAACAATTAACCTCTGCACGAGGCCACTTTCTCTTCATTTGAAAGCTAATGCGCTTTACAGCGCGCTTAACTGCTGTAGAGTTATGTTGGAAGCTTCCAAGCATCTATTGCCGTGTTTCCCGTTGGCTCTTGAAGGCAACTGCAGCATCACCTATGCATACATTTTGCTGCTTACGTACGCGTCCAGCCTGCATGAGCATTCACAGATTCTCAAGAATGCTTAACACGTGGACACAAGCAGTCTAAATTCTGAGAACGTCTTCGAAAACGGAACACACCACTTCGACCCTTTAACTCGTTTTGTCATTAACGAGTCACAAAAGTATTACTGTACTGCAGTAAAGTACTACTGTCTTCGAAGAGGCGCTAAAGCCTAGCTTAAAACTACAATTGTTACTCGTTCGCTGTTGACTGTCATGACCATCATGATGTCGCGAGCTCCCTACACTTTGGAAATTCCTAACGAACGAAGTTTAAAATAAATAAAAAACCAAAGCATGGCTGCCTCTATGTCTACAGCCCTCACCTCTCTCCTGAGCAGCTCCTGGACAGGAAATTCCTTCAGGTCGACATCTTCCTCCTCGCACTGTTGACCGTCCAGGGGACACACGCGCCCGTCGTCACGAGTGCTCAGCTCGTAGCAAGACCCGCACAGTGTGTGCGAACACGGAAGCCAGGCTGTTCGGTTGCGAACCAGTCCACAGGCGCCGCATACTCTGTACGATGGAAGGGGCTTCAAAAAGCTCAGAGGCCTCCAATCCAGTTCTGGGGAGAACCCGACAAGGGTGTACTGCGTGCTTCCAGGAGGCATCGCTCCCAGCATCCCCTCGCTTCTTGACTACCTCAACGAACTGACTGTTTCCGCCCCGTAGCCGCTCCCTTATCGCTCTTTCCTTCCTATCTGTGTCGCCTGTCGCCATGGCTACAATCGCGCTGACGTTATCCGCTTCGCCTCCGTCGCGTGCTGAAGGTCGCGCATGCGGTGAATGCAGTGGCAACGCGAAGGCGGCGACTAAACGCAGCCAAGAGCTACCGGAGCACACCGAATTTGTCAAGTGCCACACACTAATACAATGAAAATAACTAATAATCCAAACGTTGTACACCAACACAATAAAGATAAATATGAAAATACCATATCTTATAAGTCCAACACAGTATATATTATTGAAACCAATATGGCGAATTTTGTAATTTTGGTGCAACGCTTATTCCGCCTCCTCTTAATGACTGTGCTTGAAGTGGAAGCTTTACATTGCAGACCTTGTTGCGGTTACCGGTTGCAATGGTTGGAGCTTACGAAGCAGTATCTTATCGCTGTCGGCCCACCACCCGCACTGGCTCGCCCGATAAAGAGAACATAATTAGCTCGCAGGTATCAAATTGTGCGGAGTTTGTTGCTCATCTGCCATTGCCGATTCGTGGGATTAATACCCAGCTGCTGACGACTTCCCTTCCTCCGTCTTTTCTTGTTATGCGTGCTGCCTGCGCGAAGACTTTTTGCGGCGTTGCAAGGTGGATCCTCCTTGGCACTTGTAGCAGGCTTATCGTTTTTCGTTTGTAGCGCTTAGAGCTCTATAGACAAACGTCAGGCCGTGACGTCACGGAGATGCGCTGGAGTCAGCAGCGACTTTCATTGTGTAGGCAAAAGGTGGTACCATGTGCCTTGGGTATGCCACGCTTGCGTGATTTTGAACGCATTTCAGAATATTCCGGCGAATTGTGGTGCGGGTGGTTGAACCGCAATGCTGAACAAAGGCAGCGGCATAAGTTTCCACAAGTTTATCGCATTGGGCCAAAGAGATGCGCAGCGGTCGTGGAGCGGGAAAAGTTCGGCGAGTGACCGGCTGCGCGGCTAGTATTTCATTTCTCCATCGAAATATGATAGTTTGCGTCCCTTAGTCAGCTTGGTTGCTTTCAGTAGCGCGGCGAACAGTGCAAGAATCAACGTATGTAGCCCCGTCCTGTCCTCATCTTTCTGTGTCCTGTTTTAAAAGCTACGTTTGTTCGTTCAGATCAAGAATCAACGTCTGCAGCTCGTTCGCGTTCTGTCGGGCTCTCATTATTAAAAGCCTGGACGCGACATTCCTGTGGGTGTGACAGTAAACTCAACGCAGGCGACCGTTTCCAGATGGCAAACCCCCGGACTATACGTTCCGGGCATCTCTTCGCGCTAAAAAAAAAAAAAAAAATGCAAACTGCTGCCAGTCTCCGCCAGCATTCATCGGGCCACTAAGCGCAACGTTTGAAGCAGCACGGTAGTCTGGTAGTAGGAATATGAGACGCGTAGTTTTTTTGTCTATTGTCACTTCCGCGAACTTCAACATGTACGTTTTTTCACCACCTATCCCAGAAAACGATTAAACGTCGCTAAGGTATCAGCAAAATCTTGGAGTGTTATTTGTCATATTAGCTGAATTTTACAATTGCTGGTCAATCAGAACCTGGCGAAAATAGCAAATACCAGACAAAAAACCACTTACCCAGCAGAATAAGGCGTGCAAGCAGAATGACTTAAAATATTTAGCTCTGCAGAGCAAACGTAACTTCGTTGTAGCTCGAGGTAAACTTCTATTTATTCGCCTGTGCACCTTTCCTAAAGCCAAGCGAACAAAAAGAGCATTTCTTCAGACATTACCAGTGAAGCAAGACCTCGACTAGCCCCTACATTCGTCTATTTCATCAAGCAGAAAAAAGCATTTAAGTTCGTTGTGCACTCGACAAAGTTCCAAAGTGCAGTAGTAGTAAGTGGTTTTATTAACACGGCAAATGGAAGGAAAAATTTTATTGCTAGCCCCTTCGTCTGCTATCGCTGCTGGAAGCACTCGAAAAAATTTGCGCAGAAAAAACGACGACAAAGCAAGACAGAAAAGAACGAGCGCTAACTCACAACTGAAGATTTAATCCGAAACACAAGCACACATAGATAGGAAAAACAAAACGAACCATACCAATCTGCCATCAAGAGCATCACATGTCACTCCCTGTGTACCCCAAATAGACAAACATCAGGCCAACGTCAGGGACCAACTTGTGCGGGAACTCATGGAGGCGTTTCATATGCGTATCAGTGGAGATAAATGCATCAGCCAGACTTCCATCCGCTACTCTGATAGGGAGTTCCGCTTTTTGGCAAAATCACTGGGGTACACAGGGGGTGACATGTGATGTTCTTGATGTCAGATTGGTATGGTTCGTTTTGTTTTTCCTATTTATATGTGCTTGTTTTTCGGAATAAATCTTCAGTTGTGAGTTAGCTCTCGTTCTTGTCTGTCTTGCTTTGTCCTCGTTTTTTCTGCGCAAATACTTTCAGTATGCATATGAACCAACTCGCCCAGCTTTCTCCTCTTCGAAGCACCTGAGCTGGGGCAGCGGAAAAAACCAGAAAGACCGCATTTGCTTGACTCAAAGTAAATGCATGACTTCTGTGTCCAGTAGTGTCCGGCGTTCTCCGCACTGAAGTGGCTTGAGGAAAACAGGACGCACATCACAAAGGCTCCTCATGTGAAGAAGCTTCCTGCGTCGTGCATCCCGTCGTCCTTCTTGCACTTAACGATCGGGTACGCTGTATCGGCCCATATGTTGAGACTGCAGACGATTAGTTTGCCCCTATACCTCGTGCTTTCTCGGTTTGATTTCTTAAATCAACGTAGTAGACCACCGAAGCCGCAAAGTTCCCTCCAAATACAGGAGCGGAGAAGGAACCTGATGCAGCGCTTCGCCAGGTAATTCCCTCTGGCGAACAGGTTGAAAAAGTGCTGAACAGCTCACCAACAGAAATGTTTCTAACCATAAGTGACGCGTATGCTTTGAAATTATTCGCGTATGCGAGTACGTTTCGAAGGCAGCATCGCTTGGCGCGGAGTGGGCATGCTACGTTTTTGCCTACACCCTGCGTCGCTGCCGACCGCAGCGCCACCTTTGTTACAAACATGACGCTTACGATAAGCTGGCGGCGCGTGAAGCGCCGCCCTGCGGCAAATTACCAAAGCGTGGACTCTACCACGGGCGTCCCGCCACATCACTTCGCGCTGGACTTTCACAGGGGATGCATATTGGCATGAAGAAGTAAGCACAGCTGTTTTCCTGCAGATGAACTTTGCAAATGTGAGCAATAATCCGACGGCTCTTTCTGCATGTGTGTCATGCCATCTTTTCCTCGTTTTGAGCAACAAACCTACTTTCTTGCAGCTGAACGAATACAAAGTGTGAAAAGTAATCCGACTGCTGTGTGCTTGATATGCATAATGCATTTCATGTGACCTTTCTTTCATCTGCAGCGATCCTAACGTTGTTTTTTCTCAATACTTCGACTACTTACCTGGTAAAGTGATGCAGCACCTAAGGCCTTTTTTATCTCTCTGCTGTGGTCAATCACCTGATGTAAACGATTAAGCGGAGTCATTGTTTAAGCTGTCTTTGACATACATGTAGGTATGATTTAACGCTGCTTTTGTGTGATTAATGTACTAAATAACGAATGTTGAAGACACATTTGTCGGACACCCTATTTCGAAATGCGTGGTTACAGCAGCGCTTTATAGGTCATACCTTGCACCAGCGTGAGACAAACTACCAGCTCAAGAGCTTCCAGACTAACATGGACACCTGGTCACGAAGGACTAGCTGGAAATGAGGTAGCCAACGATCTAGCCCGAGATTTAACCCACCGGGCGGATCCTCATCCCTACCCCACGCCCATGCCTAGCACCTATGGCGACGGATTGGAACATATTCGGCTGGAGCGCAGAAAATACCCACCCCCTCACATAAAACTAGACTCCTCCGCAGCCATAGACTGGAGGAAAATTCAGACCAACACTTTCCCTAACTTGTTCATCCTACACAAGATTAGCCCCACTCAATATCAGAATACATGCCCTTGGTGTGGAGCTTGCCCTACGCTCTACCACATATTGTGGGAATGCACAATGAAACCAAAACACTTAACTGTATCCAACCCGACATATGAGCAGTGGGAGGTGGCCCTGACCAGCGAGACCCTGGATCAGCAACTTAAGTTGGTTCAGCAAGTCCGTCAGTCAGCTAAAGCCAGTGGCGCCTTGGACTAGGGGTGCCACCCAAGTTGCTCGAGCAACTTTCCTCAATTTCAAATAAAAGTTTTCTCTCTCTCTCTTCCACTAAGAATTATGCTGAGCTTGTCTCTCTAGAAGATTTGCGCCGTATCAGTCCTGCCTTTTTTACAAAGCATTTTTGTTGGGTTTGCCACCTACATACAGCAGGAACTCCAGAAAATATGAATGGCCACGTTTGGCGTGCACTGAAAGGCAACAGACACCCTCAAGTGGGACGGGTTCGTAAAAAGACGCGGTGGACCCAAAAATAAAAGACTGCTTTAAAATTCACACAAAATACACACGCAGGGCTGACGTCATAAAACGTCATGAAACTGACACCCCAGCACCCAGGCGCGCTGTTGGGTCCATGAGCTACCATTGTTAAACGCATGATATTCTATGGAAACTTCGCTGTCGTTTTACATCTACCTTGGATGAGCCGCCGGTCGGCAGCTGGGCCGTGTGGGGGCGTGACAAGCTGTCCGTCAAAATGAAGCCAGGTGCAGAGCCGCCACGCGCTGTGGAAAGCACCTGCTTAGTAACAGTCGCAGGGAAGAGCTGTGAAGCGTATAGATATATTAACGGGCAAAAAAATACAATCTGCTTATCATGGAGCATGTTTGGTTTCGTTTATGTGGTTTAACATTCCAAAGTGACTCAGGCTATGAGACACACCGTAGTGAAGGGCTCCGGAAATCTGACCACCTGGGGTTCTTTAACGTGCACTGACATCGGACAGTACACGGGCCTCTAGAATTTCTCCTCCAAAGAAATTCTAGCCGCCGCGGCCGGGATCGAACCCGCGTCTTTCGGGTCAGCAGCCGAGCGCCGTAACCACTGAGCCACCGCGACGCGGCCATGGAGCATGTTGATGGTCTCGAATCTTATATTAGCACGTGTCTATTACAAGCTTGCAACATTACTAGCCACAATAAAAATTAATGTGCTCGTATTATATGGAGATTCAAAATTTTCCCATCACAATTGAGTAAGACGTAAGATAAAAGACACCATTTATTTTTTTTTTAAGTAAGTTTGGTCAAAATGGCAAAGGCGCACTGAACAAATTTCTTGGAATTATTGGTCGCCAAGATTTCGGACTGGGCCTGTTTCAGACAACACCAAATGAACAACCACATATCGGCACATTCTTTTTTCCCTATCTCTAGTATAACACTCCAATCTCTGTGTCCACAGAGCACAGTGGCTACGATGCTGACATAATCCCTGTACATATCAAAGCTTAAATCACGGAAGAAGTTCGAACTTCACCCAAAGCTGGTCGTCTTCCACGTAATCTCCGCGGATGAGGTCCGCGAGATTAAACCATTCAAAAGTCACGTATGGAAATTGTGCACATCCCTCTTGCGGCCTTTGACAAGATTGACTGAATCCAACCACACACACATCGATCACTCGTTCATCTCCTCGCTTTGGATGAACGACGCGAAGTCTGAACCTTTGCCTGAACGGCCACTGAACAACGTCGTCCATGTCGCCCTTGTGCAGGCGGAAGAGTGCATGCACACATACACCAAATCCAGGATCATGCATCATGCGGAAACCGAGCGACATGCAGTAGCCTCGGAGGTATACACGCTCGCTCTCGTAATCAGCAACACCTTCATTCAGTGCTTCTCTTTCCAGTGATTGGACACCTTCTACGAAACCCCCGCACACCGATTTCTGTAGGTCAGGTGGTCTGGGCACTACTTCATCCACGCGGCTCTTTGCATTGCTACTTTCTTCCACTTGTTCCGTGGCCCTATTGGAGCTTCCTGCATCCCTTGAATCCTTTTCCCGCTTTCCTCTAGCCACTTTTGCCATCTCATCCCTCAGTACCTTTTCCAGTGCATTTACACTGTTGCACATGCACTTCATAGTATCACTGCTTGCAATCAAACAACCTTTCGTTTCTTCACTTCTCGCCGCTATTTCATCACAGCATTTTTTCGAATACCCACGAAGCTCTGTTCTCACTTTCAACACTTCTTGCCTCACTCCGTCCTTCACGCTACCAATGCTTCCTCCGAGTTCTTCTCTCAGCGTTTCTCGGCAGCTGTTCACCCCGTGAAGAACTTCGTTGAGTCGGTCGCCATTGGCGCCAGCTGTTACGATTACCCGCTCCATGAGCGCCTTCAGTTCACCGGCCTGCGCTTCTAAGGATTGCACGAATGACGTCAGCGGCGCCGTCCCGTCCTTGCGACCAGAGTTCTCTTGGGATTCCAGTCCAACAGGCGTCGCAGTGACAGGGCAGCACTCCGACTTCAAGTGCGCACACACTTGTGAGCAAAGAACTCTGGCCGAACACCTGGGGCAGCGAACGGAGTGGTGCAGACATTCACGCTGAAAGTGCTGGCCGATCTGTGATGCACGCAGCACTGCACTGCAGTCGCTTACTTCGTTCCAACATTTGACCTGCGAGATTAAAATGTGGGTCATTTTTTCAGCAATCATAACTGAATCTCCAGTTATGCGGCAATAACTTGCTTTCTTGTTTCTTATTTACACACCTCCTATATCCGACACGGCGGTGAACAGCAGCCTAGCTAAAAGCTCATATGGAACTTTGGCATGCTTAACTGCGCATTCCACGTACTGATTTGGTAGGCGGGATTCTCTCCAGCACGATTATTTAAATTTTACTGCGGATGCCTCTTACTGAACACTCTCCGCCACTTGGCTACTCTCTCGTATACGCTCGGCAGTCACGTGACAATCCCCTCCAAGTGCATGCCTTGCGTATCGTGCAACAACTCTCATTTTATGGAAAGCTAACTCTAACGAAGCTGCCCAGGGCGCTTTGAAACGCCGCTCGTACGCTGCATGCAGCCAGCAGCGGGTAGCCCACACCATGAAGGAAATAATTAAGTAAAAGGATTAAATTTAAATCATGTACGATATTACGGTACCTCTCGCCTAATGTGATTTTCGCAACCAGAGTCAATGTAACTGTTTTTTTTTTTCATTTTTTAATTCTCGCTATACTTCGGCAAAACCACAGCTAACGTTTGGGATAATAGGCAAATGTGATATGTATATTTTAGACAGAACTTCTTTCGTGGGTTTTCCCGTAGTTAATAATGAGCTCCACCTAAATTCCCCACGACAGCTTGCGTATTCCATCGGGACATTGCACACCAATACATACTACCAGGCTGGATGGTGCATTGCTTAAAGGCATGCTCTGCCCAAAACAAAGATTGCGCACAACTTGTGTATCCGCAGCTTTGTATACCGCTTAGGGAAGAACACGTAGAACAATGTGCAACCTAAGAATTAATGCTAACCTGCTTCCTCGTCTAAAGAAAGGTAGCATGGCATTGAGGAAACAGCATAGCTTATTCTGAAGCGGTTAGGTTCGTAGATGGAGCTAGTCGCACTAATGGATTGGCGAGATCCTTCAGGTGACGGACCAGCCCCCGCCTCTAGCCTCTTCCGTTCTCCGCACAGATCAACCTGCACGTCTCGCGTACGCGCCCTAAGGAGCAACCAACGTTGTCCATGTTTCTTACCAAGCCAACGCCCTGTGATTTACTTGCCGTCTGTTTTTTTTTCGTAGCAGCAGCTTTGAGGTGTGTCTGCTTTCACCTTGAGGAGTGCACTCACTGTACCTTGCTGCTTGGCGCATCATAGCCCTCGCCCGCTCTCAATCGGCCGTTGCGATAAGTTCGACCGCCCCGGTCTTAGTCTGTACTTTTCCGTGCGGCTACTGAAACCTGCCTCTGGCGACATGGACAAGGTGTTCTATCTCTCCGCTTCTCGGGCTGCACTACGCAGCCACACAATCAGACCTTAACGCTGTTTCTGCATGGTGTAAGTTATGGTTAATGGAATTAAACGTTCACAAGTGTAAATTTATGCGTGTGTCAAGAAATGCTAACGAACTTCCTGTGTATTCTCTTAATAACGCACCATTAGATCCGGTAACTACTTACAAGTATCTTGGCCTTCACATCACCTCTGATCTAACATGGGCCGTTCACATCGCGCATATAATATCCAATGCTAATCGAATGCTTGGCTACTTACGACGCAATTTTTCTAAAGCACCATCCTCTTTAAAATTACTCCTTTACAAAACTCTAATACGGCCCAAACTCGAATACGCCGCGTCAGTTTGGGATCCCGGCCTAACAAACCTAACACAAGCTTTGGAAATGGTTCAGAATAACTCTACTCGCTTCATTCTTTCTAACTATACCAGAACTGCAAGCATCAGTTCCATGAAATCTAGCCTTAACTTACCATCCTTATCATCCCGTCGCAAAATTTTTCGCCTCTGCCTTTTTCACAAGTTATTCTATCACCCGCAGTTTCATACCGAACTTATTTCCCCCCCTCAGTACATATCATCAAGACTAGATCACATTCATAAGGTCGGCATCCCTTTCTGCAGAACAAAAACATTTTTCAGTCATTCCTACCACGCACATCGAATGAGTGGAATCACCTTCCTTCTTCGACGGCCACCATCACCGATCATCATTTATTCAAGAATGTCATAGCTAACATTGTTTAACTGGGATGTATTTTATGCGGTGTTATTGTTTTTTTTCCTTTTTCTGTTTTTTTCTTCTTTTTTTTTACCTTTCCCTGAACGCCTTAGCTAACAATGTATGTGTAGGAGTCATGTTTGTACTTTGCCTGTTTAATTAACTCCTGTTTGTTAAATTTCATTTTTGTAACCACTCCCCTCTGTAATGCCGTAATGGCCCTGAGGGTATATTAAATAAATAAATAAATAAATATGGCGCGGGCCGTTTCGAAGCAAAGCAGACAGCTATGAAAGATGACGATTTAGCCTCGTGAAAGTGCTGTGAAGAAATTCGTACCCGGTGGCAGGTAGGAGATCGCTCGAAACTGGCCGGGAACAAAGACGACTGCGATACTCGAGATAAGAACTAGGAAAGCTCTCTGGGATCCTTTTGAGTACATGTTATCACGCGCCGAACGCCGACTGCAGTCTCATATCTCTTCTGATGACGTCGCCTTTGAGTTGAAGAAGAGTCGCTATTCTGCAATCACACGAACAATACAGGAACTATGGATCTGCTTGGAGCAATTCTAAGCCTACGACTTCGGACCCGAATCGAATTGCGAGCAATATCGAAACGCGCCGCAGGACCCTACCACGGCACTCACTTCTAACTGAGCAAACATTGAGATTTAGCTACAATAAATGTGGGTGTAAATGAAAAGTAGCGATAGCTCTCTTTTTCGGCCGGGCGAACAATTAACGTTAACACGAGGCTACTTTTTCTTTTTTTAAAAGTAAACACGTTTTACAGCGTGCTTAAATACTGTATACAGTTAAGTTGTAAGCTTCGACGCATTTACTGCCGTCTTTCCCGTTGGCTCTTTAAATCAACCGCAGCATCACCTATGCGTACATTTTGCTGCTTACGTACGCGTCCAACCTGCATGAGTATTCACAGATTCTCAAGAATGCTTAAGCACGTGGACATGCTTCCGAGCACTCTACAATTTGAGAACGTCTTCGAAGATCGAACATGCCACTTCGACCCTTTGACTCCTTTTGTTATTAATGCCTCACAAAAGTGTTACTGGAAATGCATTCATCTTAGAAGGGTCGTTAAAGCCTCGCTTAAAGGAACAATCGTTATTTGTTCGCTGTTGACCGCCATGTCCTTCATGGCATCGCAAGCTCTCTACACTTTGAAAATTCCTAAAGAACGAAGTTCTAAATAAATAAAAAAATCAAAATACGGCTGCCTTCATGTCTACAGCCCTTACCTCTCTCTTGAGCAGCTCCTGGACAGGAAACTCCTTCAGGTCGACGTCTTCCTCCTCGCACTGTCGACCGTCCAGGGGACACACGCGCCCGCCGTCACGAGTGCTGAGCTCGTAGCAAGACTCGCACAGCGTGTGCCTGCAGGGAAGCGAGGCTGTCCACTTGCGAACCAGACCACAGGCGTCGCACACCCTGTGCGGTGGAAGGGGCTTCAAAAAGCACAGAGGCCTCCAGTCGAGTTCAGCGGAGAAACCGACCAGGGTGTACTGCCTGCTTCCTGGAGGCATCGCTCACAGCGTCCGCTCGCTTCTTGACTGCCTGCACGAAATGACTTTTTCCGCCCCCCAGCCCCGCTCTTACCGCTCTTTTCTTCATATCTGTGTCGCCTGTCGCTATGGCTACAATCACGCTGACGTCATCCGCTTCGCCTCCGTCGCGTGTGGAAGGTCGCGCATCCGTTGAATGCAGTGGCAAGGCGAAGACGGGAACTAAACGCAGTCAAGAGCTACCGCAGCACAGCGAATTGGTAGGGTGCCACACACTCATATAATGAAAAAAACAAACAAAAATCCGAGTGTTGTACACCAACACAAAAACGATAAATATGAAAATACCATGTCTTATAAGTCCAGCACTGTATTTTATAGAAACCAATATGCCGAATTTGGTAATCTTACTGCAACGGTTATACCGCCCCTTGTTAATGACTGTGATTGAAGTGGAAGCGTGTCTTTGCAGACCTTGTTGCGGTTTCCGGTCGCAATGGTTGGAGCTTACGAAGGCGTATCTTATCGCTGCTCTCTCGCTCCCTCCACTGGCTCGTCCGATAATGAGAATAAAATTAGCTAGCAGGTATCAAATTCTGCGGAGTTTTCGTCCAGCAAGGTGGTTGCTCATCTGCCATTGTCGATACGTAGGATTAACACCCCGCTGCTGACGACTTCCCTTGGTCCGTCTTTTCTTGTTACGCGTGCCGTTTATTAAACATCGCGGACGTTCACACAACATTTTGCCACTGCTTGGCCTTCCTGTTCATGCGGCGTGAAGGTCACTTTGGCTCTCGGCCGCGGTTGGAGTCACATCGTCAGCAAAAACGTACATTACAAACAAACAAACAAACAAACAAGCAAACAAACAAAAAACACGTACGCCCTTACTTTCGTACTGCTAGAGATCACCTTTAACACACAAAAAAAAGAAAAATTAAGGGAGCGGTTCAGCTCCGCCTGACCGACTTTCACTAGCGAAAGCTACATCAGCTAGTGATTTCTGCCGGATGGTCAGAAGCGGCTTGACGCAATGTTCGAAGGTGTAGTTCACTATACGGGCGCTCCTCAGCCGCTCTCCTTCCTCCTTAGCGTCTGAGTCAAGCCCACAGATCTGGTTACATATACTACCTGACGTCACAACAGTAATTTGAATCACGTGACTCAACGCGATTACCACGTGGCTTTCTCACTGCCTCTGCGACAGCTTGCAAGGTCAGAGTTCAAAGTCAAATGTCGAGGCCAAAGGTCAAGGTGAACGGTCAAGGTCAAAGTTGAAGGTCAATGTTGAAGGTCAAATGTGGTTCACTAAGTGGATCACACATATTCAGGTATATGCGCATAGCAACACTAGCTATGACTTATCTCAAGGTCGTTTCAAGGTCATTCGGAGGCTCGAGGCGAAATACGTCCCAGCTATAGTAGTGTAGCTTTCGCTACAAAATGCTAATAGAACAAGCTTCACGTACACCCTACTCTGTATTCGGTCGTTGACCAGAGGAAGAATGTACGGCTAATACCGCGTGTCCGTACATATACACGACTAATATAATTATATATCAATGCTTAAGGCAGATAATATTTTAACCACACAGGCCGCCTCCACATCTTTAATGAAACAAGATATTAAAAAGCATACATGTTTTCACCATGTAATAAACAACTATCGGGCAAAGCACTTTTATTTTTATATCTCTTCAGGACCACACTCCAATTGATGTGTTCACTGGGCTTAATCGCGACAATGCTGACATCACCGCTTCTCATATTCAAGTCTAGATCACGGGAGAAGCTCGAACTTCATCCGAAGCTGATCGGATTCCACGTAGCCGTCACGGATGAGATCCTCGAGGAGAAGAAATTCTTTAGAGCAAAATCCGACTTGTACACGTCCCATTGGCCGTCTCAAGTGAGCCTAGGAACGCACTACGAGCTCTCGTTCTGCACCTTCCTTTGGATGCAGGACAGCCGGTTTGATTCTTTGCTTCAACGGCCACGGAACCACGTGGTCCATGACGCCCTTGCACAGGAACAAGGATGCACGTAATTGCGTTTTTTTGCCACCTCCCGTGAGCAGAACACCGGGGGACATGCAGTAGCCTCGGAGGTATACACGCCATATGTTTCCCGGGTGCCCGGGTTCAAATCCAGGTACTCCGGCTCGAACCCGACCGCGGCGGCCACATTCGATGGAGGCGAAACACAAGAGGCGCCCGTGTTCTGTGCGATGTCAGTGCACGTTAATGATCTCCAGGTGGTCGAAATTATTCCGGAGACGTCCACTACGGCACCTCTTTCTCTCTTTCTTCTTTCACTCCCACCTTCCTCCCTTCCTTACGGCCCGGTTCAGGTGTCCGCCGAGATATGTGATACAGATATTGAGCCATTTCTTTTCCTCAAAAACCAATTTACCAATTACCTTAGCTACCAATCAATTAAAACTAATGACGTCATCGATATTGCGTGTATATCTTAACACAAAGTTAACTAAATTGATTAAGAATGTAAAAATATTACACATAATTAACCAAAACAGCTAAGGTGTGACAATCTCGGGTTACGACATACTACGCCATGTTGATGATGTCGTCAGTTCGATTGACAACTTCTGCGGACGCACATGCCGGCGAGTGATGAGCCTATAAAGGCTTTCGCCTTAAATTTTTTCTCGTGAATCCGCATCCCACAAAGTCTTTCTCCATGTGTGCAGGCAAGAACCGCCAGTCAAACATGCGGGATGTTCGGCTGCGCGTACGGCGTACTGGGTTGGCTGGCGGCACAACGCCATCGCCGCAGCGCAACAACCATACACCGCTATCGCATTGCCCTGTTATCAAGAGCCTTGAACCGAAACTGAAGTGCAGCCGAAGCTATTTCGCACTTGAACTAAGCGCGCTAAATCGTCCATCATTTTCAGAACGAAAGCTTTAATACTCGAGGTATAACTCCAGGTTTCGCTTGGCTTTGCGCGTTTGACCTTGAAGCACGACCAAGGTCAAACCAAGCACATGCCCTGTTAAGGCAGAAGCCTCCGGCGCCCGTAGGCTAATTCCCCCCATACCGTGTCCGTCTGAAGTCGGGAGGGGTTAGGAATGGCGACAGCGGGTCGCGCGCTTCGGATGCCGTCCAAGGCTGCAGGAAAGACGGCGACCGCCTTGTCGGGGACCAAGGGGCCGACGACCCCTTGAAAGGATCCCTTGACAAACATAGAAGTGGGGGTGGGGGACAATAAGGTCGACGACTCCTTAAACCCCCGACTGTCTAGCTAAGCAGTGGCGCCTCCAGAGTCGGGCTCTGGCGTGCACTGGGCTCCGCCTACTTGTATGCGCAGTGCCACTGCAGCAGTATTGGTTGGAATTGGGCGAGAGCCGGTTTATTAAAGCTCCACCCAATTATCGAGGGGATAAAAAACCGCTGCAAACAAAGAGCGGGACGAGCGCGCCGAGTCCCAGTCTCGGCCGTTTTTTTTACAGCCCTTACAGCCTTTTTTGACAGCCTTCCTTTAGCCCGCCTTTTTCAAGTTCTTGTATTCGGTCCCATCTTCAATAAATCAGTTCTTTTTGCTTCTCAAGAAGTTTGGAATTGCTGCCCCAACCGGCAACGTGTCGCCGGACGAGCGGACGAAGTACCGCTGACCAACGTACGATCGGACCAACCGGCCACAACCGACCTGATTTTCTTTAACTTGCCCTTAAGACTAACAATGTATGACTGTGTCTTGCTGCGCATAGCCATGATGTGGTTTGGTTTGTTGGGGTTTAACGTCCCGAAGCAACTCAGGCTATGAGAGACGCCGTAGTGAAGGGCTCCGGAAATTTTGACCACCTGGGGTTCTTTACCGTGCACTGACATCGCACAGCACACGGGCCTCTAGAATTTCGCCTTCATCGAAATTCGGCCGCCGCGGCCGGGATCGAACCCGCGTCCTTCGGGCCAGCAGCCGAGCGCCGTAACCACTGAGCCACCGCGGCAGGGCATAGCCATGATATGCCTGTATGGAATGCTCTTGATTAGCTAATGACCAGCAACCACGTGACCGATGACCAGTGGTCCTTTGACCTTAACCTGTGACTTGACCTTTAGAGCCGAGATTCTCAACCTCTGATGTGACGTCATGCAATGACGTAGCAATGACGTCACACAATTATTCTCTATAAATACCGCCGGCTTTGCTTCCGCTGGTGTATACGTACTATAGTTCAGACGGGTTCAACGCCAGGCAATGGTTTTTATTTCTCGTTTAGAGAACCCGCAGTATATTTGTCAACGGGGCAAAATCGCGGCGATACCGACAGGGTCGCTGCTCACTCCCACTCTTACATCACGCAAGAAGCTCTAATACCACCCTAAGCTGGTCGTCTTCCACGTAGCCGTCAGCGATTGTGGCTAAGCCCGATCCAGTGGGCAGGCCCGTGCACTTTCCCTTTCATCCTTCCTACAGTCGCAACAACTCGGCAGGTCGACCTGCCAAGATAATGCAGGACTGCCAGAATGACTCAACGTCAGCATTGCAGACCTAACCATGGCAGTGAACTGGTCAAATATTTAGGGGAATCCCCTATGGTGGAGTAGATTTGTAATAAGGGAGTAACTACTCATTGACATCAACCCGAGCGCAGCCATACGGCTACAAAGGAAAGCTATACAGCTTTCTCAGAAACTTCGCAGCTAAATAAAAATTCGTCCTGGTCCCGGCTTCGAACTCGGGACCACCGCTTCACCGGAGCAGTCGCTCTAACAACTCAGCTAACCGGGACGGCAAGCTTATGGTAGGGTGAGAGGGAATTGATCAGTAAGTCGAAGTGGGAATTGTGTTGGTCAAATATTTAGGGGAATCCCCCAAGGTGGAGTAGATTTGTGGAGTAGATTTGTAATAAGGGAATAATTACTCATTGACATCAACCCCGAGCGCAGCCATGCGGCTACAAAGGAAAGCTATACGTGTTTCTCAGAAACTTCGTAGTTAAAGAAAAATAACGAAGTTGCTGTGAAAGCTGTATAGCTTTCCTTTGTAGCCGTATGGCTGCTCTCGAGTGGATGTCAATGAGTAATTACTCCCTTATTACCACTGTACTATAGCGCATAACGCATTTTGAAAATTATAAATAAACCTTGTTAATGTCGCTAATTTCTATGTGCATCATAATCGGCCTGTCGCAACCACACGGACATGAACAGATAGGTGTCACAAAATGCCCATAGATGTAATTTGTGGAAGGCGCGATTAAACATTCATGTTTGAGCGAACAAATTTAGGCATGCGGCATATGCAAGGAGTGCTAAAGAAATCTGGAGAGCATTCAATCGTATACTCGTAACGTCGCAACGTCAGCGCCTATCTCGCGAGTCTGCCTGTGGAGTTTTTTCAGCCTCCTTAGCAATGGTAATTCCTGCTTTATCTGTCTGCTCCGTGAAGACCGTTCCTTCTAGGCGCATGTGAAAGTTTGAAAATGCGAACATGACAGCCAGGAATTCTTTTTCAATCACGGATTAATTTTCTGCTGCGCCGATGTAAGCGTGCGGCTAGAGAACACGACAGGGTGTAGCTTGCCTTCGTGTTCCTGCTACAAAACGGCTCCAACAAAGCATGGTTTGGTTTACTTTATAGGGTTTAACGTCCCAAAACGACTCAGGCTATGAGGGACGCCGTAGTGAAGGACTCCAGAAATTCGGCCACCTGGGGTTCTTTAACGTGGACTGACACCGCACAGTACACGGGCCTCTAGAATTTCACTTCCATCGATATTCGACCGCCGCGACCAGGATCGAACCCGCGTCTTTCGGGTCAGCAGCCGAGCACCATAGCCACTGAGCCACCGCGGCGGCCGCTCCAACAAAGGAGTCGCTAGATCTGTCTGCAAAGCAAACTGCCTGTTTAGGTCGGGGAGGCGCAAAGCAGCGACCTTCACTACAGTGCGAGCCAAGGCAAAGCACAATCACTGAGCCACCGCTACGGCATCGAAGGCAAATGAATCTAGAAGATGTGCGTGTGTATGTGCATTGATCACATATGCTTCTAAATGCTTCGAGAATGTCTCAAACAAGCTGGTGCAGCTTAACTAGGAAGCGCTGCCTAACAACTGTTCGACGCCGATAGAAATGGCTGTGGCTTAGCTTGGTTAAGCCCGGTAATTGCGAAATCAATATCCGTAGCTACGCCATGGTTCAGCCATGGTAGTGTAGCTGGTGGTGGTGCTTGTGGTTAGACTTGTGCTGATGCATCGGTTATACAATCCAATCTAATCTAATCTAATCCAATCCAATGCAATCCAATCCGCGCCGCGTGCGGCGTGCGCAGTAGTTAGGCAGCAGCCACCACGCGCGGCCTCGCCTCGCGACGGCACAAGTTGGAGCCCTGCTCTTGCAGCTGTGACGTCACACCGCTAGGCGCGCCGCTCAAGGTCATTGGTAGCTACCGTGGCCTCGCCACGCGAGGAGCTGAAAATGAAAGTAGTATTGCTTCGCAATAAAAACAGAGCTGGCGTGCGGCCCGGCGACAGCAGTTTTATGAAAGCGACAGCAGAAATGGGACAGATGCCGATTCAACGAGTACAGTTCCGCATGTTAATCATTAAATACGGGCTAAAGCTTTTATTTCCATCAACGTATTTCCATCAATGTACGGTGATGGAAATATATCCCGCCTGTCATGGTTCAAGGAGCAGTTCAAGATGGCTGCATATTACGGATGGCCATAACAACCAAGATAATACACTTATTATTGCCAAAGATTTGTCGAAAATCCAACTTCACTCCACACAAGCGAAGAATAAATTTCAGCCAGAGCTTCTTACTCAAAATATTTTTCTTTTTTTTAATTCACGATTTTCTTCTACTGAAAACTCGGTCGATGAACCTTTTAACTGGTTTTAGCTTAGGTTCCGCAATGGCAGCCCCAGCGAGAGAACGCGATAGAAAATGGAGGAGATGTAACCCTAGCTAGCGCGCGAAAACTACTCAACGAATCCCATGCAGCATGCTAATCCTCCCGAAGCTTGGAATAGCCCGCGAGCACGAAAAGCCTGCAACATTATCAGTCACAATGAATGAATGAATGAATGAATGAATGAATGAATGAATGAATGAATGAATGAATGAATGAATGAATGAATGAATGAAGCCTTTATTTCAAGGGGGGATGTCTCTTGGCCGCTCTTGGGGAATTAGGTAAAATCAGGATGTACGGGCGGAGGCATGTTGTAGTCGGTCGTTTTCAAAGCTTTGAGTGCCTTACAATACTCGAAGCAGGCCACTTTTCGTACCGTATGCCCAGACTGCATGTAGTGCTGCGGCGCTTGATCGTATCTAGTCTGCTAGGGCGGCCATATCACCATGTGGTATACGCTGAATTTTGCGTCTTCCTCGCGAGAAAGACGGACTTGTCAGCGACTATAAAAATACATCGCCTTCTGTCAAATGCAAGCTCAAAACTATACCGCAGCGATCGAATCGAACATAACAGCGAATACACCCTTTTTTTTTTCGAGTATATTGGATCTCATTTGGAAATTCACAAAGAACTAAGCTCATAGATTTACTGCGCGCAAAGGTTCCGGGAACTCTGGTTGCTCACAAGACTCAATCAATAATCACCGGGCAAGCAATTTAAATTTAATTTTATTTTAAGAGCGCCTCAAATTTGTGTGTACAAGAGGCGCCATTGCGACGATCCCGACATGGCCGCATCACACATTCAAGCCTAAATCATGAGGAAAGCTCGAACTTCACACGAAGCTGGTCGTCTTGAACATAGCCGCCACGGAAGAGGTGCTCGAGGGGAAGAGATTCTTCACTGTAATATGCAGCTTGTACACGCCCCTCTTGCGGCCTCTTAACGGTCGAGAAGAAGCCAGAAAGGGTGGCCACGATCTGTCTTTCTTCACCGCCCTTTGGATGGACGACACGGAGTTTGATTGTTTGCTTGAACGGCCACTGAACTGCGTTGTCTCTGTCGCCCTTGTGCAGACGGAAAAGTGCGTGCAGCCGAACATTTCCCATCGATTTGTAAAGCTGAACACCAGGGGACATGCAGTAGCCCCGGAGGTACATACGCTCGCTCTCATAATCAGCCCGACGTTCCTTCCGCACATTTTCTTCGAGTGATTTGACACCTTTTACTACAAACTCGCACACCGATGCCTGTATGTCGGGTGGTCGGGGCACTACCTTACCCACGCGGCTCATCGCATTGCCACTTTCTTTCACTTCTTCCGCGGCGCCCTTGGAGCTTATTGCAACCTTCGAATCATTGCCCCGGTTTTCTTTGGCCACTTTTTTCAACTCGCCTGCCAGTAGTTTTTCCAGAGATACCATGCTGTTCGAAATGCTGTTCATAGTATCACTGCCTGCAGTGAAATGCCTTTTCGTTTCTTCGCTAAACACCGCTATTTCTTGTGAGCACTTCTTTACGCTTTCGCGATGCTCTGTTATTACTTGCGCTACTTCGTACCTCACTGTGTCTTTCACGCTACTGATGCCTTGCCGTAGTTCTCTCAGCGCTTCTTGGAAGTTGTTCGCCACGTGAACAAGTTCATTGAATCCGTCTCTATTGTCGGCACTGCCAGGAAGATGTCGCTCGAGGAGTGTTTTGATTTCACTGGCCTGTTCTTCTAGGATTTCTCTGAAGGATGTCAGCAGCGTAGTTGGCGCCCTCTCCTTGCTGAATGAATATCCGTGGCATTCCGGTTCATCAGGTGCCGCAGTACTGGAGCACTCCGTATTCAAGTGCGAACACACTTGTGTGCAAAGAACTGTGGCCGAACACATGTGGCAGCGAACGGAGTGGTGCCGACATTCCCTCTGGAAGTGTTGGGTGATTTCTGATGCAGGGAGCCCTACCGTGCAGTTACTTCCATGGTTCCAACATTTCACCTGCAAGATTGAAACACGGATCAGTTCCTGAGCCATCGTGATAACATTTGCAGGTACCCGGCAAGAGTGTCCCGTATAATTGAGCAGCAGAAAGGAAACAAGGACGTCGAAGAAACATCCAGACGAGAAGCAGCATCGTCCTCATCAGTATGTTTCTTGGACGTCCTCGTCTGTATGTTTCCTAGACGTCCTCGTCTGTATGTTTTTTGGACGTCCTTGTTTTCCTTTCTGCTGCTCAATTATACGATCATGAACCAAGTAGCTCACCAATCCTTAAGAGTGTCCCATTAGCCCAAAAGCCGGCGTCCGCCGTCTATGGCACGAAATTCGGAGTTTGTCTGAACGCCGGTGTACCATCTCACAACACATGTAAGCGAACATGTATAGTCATGAATGATGAAACACAGTGTAGTATGACTTATTAAAGCCACGACTCGAAGTCATAGTCATGACTCATATTCATTCTGCAACGAAGCATGATTCTGCGCTTTACAAGTAACGCAATGTATGCGTTGTAATGACGCAGAGTCATAGTCATGAGTCATATTCCTTCTGAAGCGTTGCATGACTAAGCAGTTTAATGATGAACACGTAAGCAGTCTTAAGTGTATCGGCTGAATTTTCTTTATGCACCTGTTGTATCGGACGCAGCAGCCAACATCAGCGCAGCTGAGCCCATCTGCAACTTCCAGGTGTTTAGCTCCTCATTCTACAACCTGATTTGCTGCGTGCCATTCTCTATTGCAGAACCATTTAAATGCTACAGTGAGAGCCACTTACGGGCAACTTTTCACCGACAGGCTATTCAATGGTCAGCTTGATGGTCATGTGACGATCCCCAGCACGTGCCTAGCGCCTCACGTATCGTGCAGCCTTTGCCGTCATTTTACGGTAAGCGCGTACTAACGACGCAGCCAAACGGGCTAAATACTGTTTCTTCATTAAAAGGTTTCTCTCTCCATCTCTCACTTCGAAACGCCCCTCGTACGCTGCACACAGCCGTGAGGGGAGAGCCCGTTAAGCATGAAGGAAAGAATTAAGGAAAGTGGTTAAACGGTTCCAGTGGTAAAAAGACGAGTTCAGATTCCTGTTCAGTCAACCTTTAAGACTGCCATAGACAACCAATGGGGAGCGCTTTTGACGACAGCAAATACGTTAATGAAAAACCAAATTTAAGACTGCCGTGGGATGATCTGCGGATACATTGATTGTTATTGTGGAACCTTCCATTATAACAAAAAACTGCGTCCAGAAACGGTTTTCCGCTCAAAAATTCCATTGTCCAGAATTGCTGGGTATGGCTCGTCGGTCTCCAGCGCACAACCGCAGCAAAGGGGTAATGGCGCCGACCATATCGAAGCAAAGCACAAAAGGGGTTAAATATAAGGATGATTTAGCCACTAAAGAAATTGTTACACAGCGGCCGGTACGAGATCGCAGGAAACCATACAGGAACAAATACAACGGCACAGTTCTAGATAGAGCCGGATGAGCTTGCCGATATCCCCCACTCCACCCCACCCCCCTCTCCTTCCCTAGGTATGTTGTCACGCGACGAAAGGCAACGGGGGTCGTCTACCCTTTCTGATAACTTCGAGCTTCACTTGAAGCAGGTGAGTTATTCTCCTCCAGGACAAAAAATAGAGGAACGACACTTCTGCTTGTATCAATTGTAAGACTGCGAACTCACACCCGGATGAACTTGCGCGCTCAGCAGAGGCGCGCCACTGAACCGAATGATGGCCGTTAATTCCAAATGAAGAAGCCTTCATGTTCGGTATAAATAATATACGTCAAAATTAAACCCAGCGATAATCATTTCCGTCCGTGCAAACTATGTCAACACGAGGCATCAGTTTCTTTTATTTAGATGTTAACACATATCACTGCAAGCATGCCCTTATAAAAGAGGCCTGTACACAGTTTATAGATTTCTTAGACTCTATTGCCTTCCTATAGCTATCTCCTTTTCTCTATTCACAGACTCTTTATTGAGAAAAGTCTAGTAAAAGTGTATGGCCATAAATGTATAAATTGTCTACGACTGTCTATTGAATTTGTACTCTCTATAGACTATTCCCTAGAAGTTATCTATAGCCAGTCTATAGACTTTAAGAGACGAAAGTCTACGAATAGCCTATAAACTCTCAACAGAGAGGAGTAAAAAGGGGTAAAATTGTCCTCCAGCGCACAACCTTTTTCAAAAGGGTGTGCGCTAGAGGACAGCTTTACCCCCTTTTTACTCCCACATAGGTGTATTTGTGTTTAGAGTGTAGACTGTCAAAATAAATTTTTTTAAGGGTTTGTACTACAACGCTAAGTTCTGAGCTTCCAATCATTTATTTCAATATTTCCCGTTCCCTCTTTTCGACCAATGGGGGCCTCATCTAAATCGCGCTCCTTACATACGCTCCCAGCCTGCAGCGCACTCAGTCTTTCGAGAATGTTTAAACACGTGGAGATACACTTCCGAGCACTCGGCACTTTGGCAACGCTTTCCCACACGCAACATGCCACATGAAGACTTTCTTTGCTGCCATTTCTTCGGAAAATAATTAGTTGAAATACATTTATCTTTATAAGCCGCCTTCCCTAACGGTACAATTGTTTCTCGTTCAACGTAAAGCCGGCCAAATCTAGAGGTAGCCTGCGCGACGGTCGCTTTTCGCCGTTCCGGAGCTTTACGAGGAAGCAAACTTACGGGAAGCTCAATGTTAAGCATCTTAGTGGGCCTGCACTTTGATTTGATATTTTCGCAAGTTTGCTCTGTCGCAAGCTGCAGAAGCGCAGAAAACGCATCCCTCATACACGCCAGCTAAAGATTTGGCCGGCTGTACACCACCACGATCGCCAAGACCACGCGGCCTTTCTAAACATTGAGAATTCCTAAAGAATTAAGTTGAAAATAAATAAAAACTCATAACTCCGCTCATTCTTTTTTTTTCGCAACGCGTACCTCTCTCCTGAGCAGCTCGTCGACGGGAAACTCCTTGAGAAAGACGTCGTCCGCGTCGCAGCGGTGGCCATCCAGCGGACAGACATGGACACCATCCCGGGCGCTCAGCTCGTAGCAAGACTCGCACAGAGCGTGCATACAAGGAAGCAAGGCCGTCCTCGGTCCTCTTCCGCACCAGTCCACAGGCACCGCAAACGCTGTACAGTGGAATGGGCTTCACGAAGCTCAGGGGCCTCCAGTCCAGTTCTGCGGAGAACCCGACCAGGGTGTACTGCGTGCTTCCGGGAGGCATCGCTCACGGCATCCGCTCGCTTCTTGACGGTCGGCATGAAGTGACTTCTTTACACCCCCGGACCACGCTCTTATTGTTCTTTCTTTCCTTTCTGTTCTGAGCGTCGCCATAGCTACAATCGCACCGATGTCTGCCGGCTCTCCTTCCTGGCCTGAGGAAGGTCGCGTATTAGGTGAATACAGTGTGTTGAAAGGCGTCGGCCGTTGGTGTTACAAGACGCTCGGGCAGATGGCGCCAGCTGTACCGGCACCGCACCCTCCGCTACCTCCGCTGTCGGAGCAGCGGCCAGCCACCTTCGCAGGCGATGCGCCGAGCGCACGGGCCCGACGGCCGCCGTCCTCCTCACCCTCTTATGGACAAAGGGCAGACGACTCGGACTCCGCGGCGTCCCCACTTGAACAGTACGCAGCAGACCCAGCCATGTATTCCACCTAATCAGACTTATGTAGCCCAGACTGTAATAAACGTTCAATAATCCCCATCTAAAAGAGGTCCTCAGTTACTTGAGTCATCCTAGATTAGTCAGGCACGAAACAGTTGGCTTTACAAGCTCCTAGAGCCATCCTTCCGGACAACTCGTATTGACGTGAAAGCCTTAAAGACCGCTTTACGCAGAAGTTCCGGCGTCGGCGTTGTTGGCGTTGTGAGCTATGAATAGGGTTTCGTTGGGTGTTTCACGTAGCCACGTCCGGAGAAGTAACCTATGTGCTCAAGCTAAGTCACGTGACCTTGTTGGCTCTTCACAGCCTACTCACCGGATTGTGAGAGAACTAACCACATCGGCAGGTGGTAGTTAAATGAATGGTTGACCGCGAGAGGTCGCTCAGGAAGAACGACTTGGGTCACACAAGACCCATAGGTGGCAGCACCTTCCATCGCAGAGTAGCTGCGCATCCCTTAACCGCTGCCCCGATGCGCAAGGAGTGGTGTGAGGACTTCCAGGGACATGTGAATGTGAAGTTGAGAATGACTAATTTTGCGCATCTTGGCATGAACTCATTAACACTATCGCCTCATATCCTTAAGGCGGAGCCTAAAGGACCATGAACACCAATTTTAGTTTCATGTTTTCTTCTTTCAAATGACCAGTTGGATAATGAAACACAGGGTTCAACATGTCGTATTCGACTACCGCTGCTAAATAATTTATAATTCAATTTCTTTTGGATGCTTTTTTCGGTGTCGGTTTCATCAACGGAACTATAGCTGGTACATGTAATTGTTGCTCATGTCACGTGAGCCACGAGGAGGAATAAAATATGGTCCCTGATTCATAGTTTTCATTACCACGAACTTCAGGCTGCTTCCAGAGCTGTAATGACAATAAACGGCGCATTAGAAGTTATCCTGCAGTTACTTACATGCCCCACGTGACATAAACATCAACTACGCGTCACAGTCATCGTTCGGCTGATTAAAACGAAATCAAAACAGCATAAAGAATAAATTCAATTTTAAATTATTTAGTGGTAGTAAGCGAACACCACGCTGCGCTCCGTGTATACTAATGTCCAACGAATCATTTAAAATGCAGAAAAGCATCCAACGAAGGTCATAATAGCCCGTGGAAAACGCGCATATCTGACCAAAACGCTGAACCTGTTTCACACAGAAGCCATTTTGGCCGAATGACGCTACAGCTGAGGGACGTTTATGATGAAAGAGACTTTCTGCCGGACTGGTTGCCGCCGCTGATGCGGTGTCTATCGTTGCCACTTGTCAAGCAGGTGGAGAGCAGCCACTAGCTGAGGTATTTCTAAATAATATGTATACAGCCCCTTCTGTGCATTCATAACCTCGTATAGTAAACAAAAAAAAGACCCTTTGTTGAGTATGCGTAGCATGCCCGCCTGGCACACAAAGATCCTGCTCCAACCACAATGCCGGCGAATTTCTTTTTTCGAATTGTAACTTTCGCGCGGACGCACTCGGGTGAAACGCTCTGGTGAAACGCTCTGGTGACACGCTTTGGCGAAACGCTCTGGTGAAACGCTCTGATGAAACGCTCTGGTGACACACTCTGGCGAAACACTCTGGTGACGCGCTCAGATGAAACGCTCTGGTGAAATGCTCTGGTGACACGTTCCGGTGACGCGCTCTGGTGAAACGCTCTGGTGACAGGCTCTGGAGAAACGCTCTGCTGACAAGACTTGTACACGCCATACATGAGACAAGAAATGCTTTCGCACTAACATCGCAGAATGCATGCGTTTCTTTATGGGAGCACC
Source organism: Amblyomma mixtum (assembly GCF_055824585.1). Taxonomy (NCBI): domain Eukaryota; kingdom Metazoa; phylum Arthropoda; class Arachnida; order Ixodida; family Ixodidae; genus Amblyomma; species Amblyomma mixtum. The sequence goes on along the minus strand of NC_143020.1, from coordinate 113,040,302 downwards.
GCTGAGGGAGGCGCGTAGAAAATGGCGGACAAGGTGCCCTGGCGGGAAAAAAAAACACGTGCTGCATTTCATGGACTATGCTATTCCTCCTGAAGCTCGGATTCGCCTGCGAGCACCAGAGGCGTGCAACATTTCGAGCCACAATGAAAATTGATTTAAACAGAGTATACGTGCGTAAACAGCTGTTCATTCTTCAATTGGAGCGGGCACATAAACTCCGCCTTAAGGGTATGACGGGATATCTTCAGTGGGTTAATGCTCAAAAATGGGGAACTGCTCACTCTCTACTCAGCATTCATAGATGGCGGCGAGTCGTCATATACCAATAACAGCGCGGTGGCGCAGCGGTTAAGCGATGCCCCACTGCACTGGCAGGGGGCTGTTTCTATGACAGCCACCGGTAGAGATCGTGCGACCCGTGTTGCTCTCCCCGAGCAACCTCTCCCGCAGATGGGGCGGCGCTCCTGCGAGCTTACCCGGGCAACTCGGGTTAGCTCTCGGGTAGTAACTGTGGTTGCTATGCAACGGCACAAGATCGCAAGTAAGCACGCACTGTGAACGTATGGATACGGTAACAAGATTCCCCGCCGGTATTGGCGGGTGTATGAGTGCTTTCCCACGAACATTGAATCTGTTTGCATGGTACGCAGATTGAAGATTTTACCGCGACGATGGAATGAGAGAAAAGCGACAAAGCCTTTTAATTTTGAAGTAAAATTGGCTGCCGTTTAGCACTGTGACGCACAAAATATTTTGCGAATGAACTTCTTTTGATTTTTTTTTTGCAGGTGGGCACCACCTCTCCGTACCTGAAAGCGTGGTTGAGGTTTCCACTGGCCCAGGGAGCCAGTTATGCGCGTCTTCAAGATTTTCGTCGTCAGTGTCAATTTACCCAATGTACACCGGCGGTTAAAGCCCCAGTGCCGCGCTTCTGCATCAGTGTTGTCAGTGTCAACGCCTATCCGTCTATAGACTGATAACAGTTAAGAACACAGGGGCTTGTCCCCTTCAAGGGACCCCCTTGCAACCAATGGCGTCGGCTGATTCTCATAACCCTGCTGGAGTGAGAAAACGGGGAGTGGTAGGTGGAAGGGGGTAATCCCTTACCTCTGTGGTGTGGGTTAGACCCCTCCCTCCATTGTGGCTCTGTTCCCTGCATTGTCACGCTAGCAGGGTTATGAGAATCGGCCGATGCCATTCGCTGGAAGGTGATTCTTTGACGGGGTGAAGCCGCTCCGCTCTTGAGTTGTATCCGACTATAGTGCAATCTTTTTTCAGTGCATGCTGCGGATATCGCTCCCTCACTAACACCACATAGCTCAAAGCGCGAATTATTTTGACAGTATAGTATAAGTAGATGAAGAAGATGCGCAGTGCACAGCGCTGTAGAGTGTGTCGCAATTTGAAGCGAGGCTTGATCGGCTGTGACGATAGCATAGCCTTTCTTTAATTCCAGAAGAGGGCAAATACGGGCTGGTTGGTACATGTTTTGCGAATTGGAAAAACAGCGCAATCAAAGACGAGACACAAGAGAAGGACAAAACACCAGGGCTGACTAACAACCAAATGGTTTATTGCCACAGGTGAGGCAGATATAAATGAAATGGCACGAGTAAAAACACAAAATAAGCATGAGAGAAAGATACCGCACAACCACACAACTTGACTAAAAAAAAAGACACGTCACTGATTAAGATACGCAAGTTCCTTTGAGAGTAGATTTATCGATGGGCTGCTGATACAGGTGTTACCGAGCTTTCTGATATGGCAAGCCTCCGAAATGAGCCTTGTGGTCTCATCTTTATAACGGGCGATGATAGTGGTCCGATTGAGGTGCGCTTCGCAATCTTCACACTCAGCACAGTGCACAGCAAGATGGTTTCTGCGAGACTTGTTCTCTATAGGCACCCTGCGCATCTAACTCAAGCGCGACGCGCGCGCCACTGGCGGCGGCGCGCGCGTCCCTGTCAGGAAGGCGGGGGCAGTCCGACAGCTCTCGCTGGGTTGCGCGCGCTGTCGCGAAGCAGTTGTACGCCTCCTTCTCGAGAACAAAATGCACATAACAACAGCAGGACACATTGCTGTGTTGTAGGATGCAATAATGCATATATAAATTCGCCTCGGACAAGATTTTATGGATTGCCAGCGCGACATTGGGAGACGGCCCACCCTTCGCGACGGGCAATACGCGCGCGCGGTTTCTGGTGAAACAACGGTCAAAACCGTGCGGAATACGCTTGCTTGACCTCCTAGAGAGGTTTTTGAGTCATGGCAAATTCAGCAGACTCGGAGGAATGCTAATGGCTCTCTGGGAACCCTTCCCTCTTCTTGCACCCACGATTTCCGGTCACTGACTTGGCTGTGAACAATATGTAAGCTTAAAAATCCACGCCGAAACTTGCCCGCAGTAACACCTGAAGGAGCCCAAATTTTGCGCAGTAAAGAATCGTTTACCTTAGTTCCAGTCATGCGCCGAATCCTTGCTCGCTTCCACTGCGCCTTGTCGTCCAGCGTCTTTTTCGACAGTTAAAGGCACGTTTTCAGGGGCAACGGCAACATGTTCCTGATAAATCTTTGCTCCACATCTGAAGGACTGGGTGATAATTTTCTACAATAAACATATATCTAAATGTCGAATATTCAGGACACTTGAAATTAAACAAAGCTTGAAATGAAATTCCGCTTCTTGAGCACAAGCTTTCGGCAAGAATTAGCTGGGATACTCCTTTTTTGCAGAATCCAAATCAAACAGTTTGACGTTATCCGCATGATTTCAGTGCGCACACCGAAGGCGCGGCAAAAGAGAATGTTGTGAAGTCAGGTTTGCGTCGTTCGCTCAAAAACTGGAGTTTCCTAATTATCTTCAATGTTATGCCGCCTGGCCGTCTTTGAAAGTTTAGGGTAAGCCTTTTCAAATGCAGGAACCACCCAGGCTTGCGGGCGGCTGGTTTTGGAGAGCGTTTCACACCGCTGCAAAAACACAGCAACGGCGGCAGCGGGTTTACATTTGCCTGCCTTGCAACTGCAGCTCGCGGCACCAAGCTATACTGGAAGATAGCTACATAAAAAAAAACTCAGTGAGAGTGCAGCGCTGACAGGCATTATATAGAAATATTTCTTAGCGTTAATTTCATCGTTTTCGGTGGCGCAGTGATGCTTGTCTGCGCAATGCACCGAGCTGCTACTTCGCTCCCGTCGCACGACTTCACCTTTTTCACACTATGTACAGTACATGGCCTGCTTCAAAAAGCTTCGTTCTTTTCCTGATGTTCGCTCCTCGAAAGAATTTTCCAGCCTCATGAATGAATAGGCGAAAATCCCGCCTCTACGAGCAGCGGCAGCCGCTGGCAGACGCCATCCCTTCGCAGTCGCGGCGCGAGCCTTCCTGACAGGGACGAGGAACCGGCCGCGCGGGGGAGCTGAACGCAGCCTCGACGGTGGCGGTGCCTGGCGGGTGCAGGGTGCCTATACCTTTTGCATGTTCACGCAGTCTATCGTTGATGCATCGTCCCGTCTCACCGATGTAGAAACTGCCGCAAGAGGTCGGGATCTCGTAAACGACACCAACACGACACTGAACGAACTTCCGCTTATGCTTCTTCTGGCAGCCTTTTTTGCTTCCATCCTCATTAACACGCTTGCACAATCCGCTAAGTTTATTCCTGGCTGAAAAAACCAGTCTAATGCCTCCTTTGCTCACTATCTTCTTTAGATTGTGCGAAACTTTGTGCACATACGGGATGCACACTGTTCTTTTTCTTTCTGCCAGACCCGCTTCGGTGCCCTTGATCTTTCGCAGACTACATTCTGCAAGCAGGGACTCAGCAACATTTGACACCATCTTCGTGGGGTATCCTGCTGCAGATTTATTCCACTTAATAAAATGCATACTCGAAGAATCGGACAGGTGATTTGGTTTACAGACAACTAGTCTGACTATAAACGATTCACACTGGTCACTTTCCTCATTGCCCTCGCGCAGCGGCCCCTGAAGCTGAACTGTTCACGCTCACGCGAGCTCGAATCTGCAGTCGCGGCAATATTTATTAAGGCGAAAGCCTTTAATGCCTCATACTGTCGTTAGCAGACGCCTCGGCAGGAGTGTCCGCCTTTCGGCGTCACTGCTTAAAAAGAAGCTGCGCCGAGGGTGGGAATCGAACCAGGCCCATTGGCATTTGAAGCGGAGACGCTACCACTCCGCCACGAAGGCTCAAGGTTCGAGCATGAATAAAGGCGCATCTAGTGAATGCGTGGGTTTCATAAATAAAATAAAAGGAATAAAGTCAAGAAAAGGAAAATAAAAGTAAAAAAGAAAATAAGCAAAAATAAAACCAGAATAAAATAGGATATGAAAATAAAAATAAAAACAATAAACATAAAAAGGGAAGCAAAAAATAAAAAAAAAAACAAAATATATAAAAAAAGTAAATAGAAACAAACAGTGCGCCAGGAAACGCTTTCGCCTTGCAGCACTTTAGAGAGCCAAAGTCCCCCCCTAATTTTTTTTTTCATTTTTTTTATTAATTTCACTTGGCCCAAACGGACAAACAAAGAACACAAACATTGTAATATCTTGCTCGGGGTTTAACCCAAAGAAATACTGCTTTCGCACTAAAGTGATTGAGAACGGGATATTTGAGGACAACCAAGCTCAATAAAGAATTGGGCGTGAAGGTATCGGCGACCCCGGTGGTCTGAGACACGGCACGCAATCAACAATAGGTCGGGCCATTTTTTTTAATGCGAATGCACTTCTATAGGCTGTGTCGGCGGGGTCGTGTCACCAAAAGCTGTCCGCAAAACATGTCTCCAGAACATATATCCGCAGCAGAAGTGACGTTCTGAGTAGAAGTATAGACGAGTTGCAAAACACGGTTTGGAGCAGCACCATCTGTATGCATGCACACGAACTTCGTTGCAGCCGCCATTGTGCAGGAAAGGTGCTCCGTGCCTCCGTGCTCGCCGTGGTACGTCCGTGCGCCCGCGCGACGCTTCTCCGCTTCTGGCTGCCTTACTTCAGTGGTTATTTTTCACTACCTGGCTGCACTGAACTACCTAAAGTCATGCCAGTTAACTGCTGCGTACCACTGTGCACGCAGTATGGCGGTTTCGACAAGCTGGGACGAAAAGTAAGTGCTTTCTGCATTGAGCTTCCGTAGTGTGCATGCCTTCAGTACGCGCGTGTGTGCAAGGCGTGACTTTTCGAGTTTAACGTCCCAAAACAACTCAGGCTATGAGGTAAACCGTTGAGAGACGCCGAGAGCACCAGATTAGTGATGCAGCCCACTTTCGGCCCTTTTAAAGTTCGCCGGCATCGCACAGCATACGGGCGCGTACTGTGCTTCTGTAGTCGAGCGCCCCAGCCGCTGAGCCACCGCAGCTGGCCCTATCGAAACGGAGCGCCGCGGCTGGGGCAGTGCGCGTAAATTATGTGTTATCCCGCTCCCACAGGCGCCTCGCCGTGTTTTTCGTTGGCACCAAGCGTGGATAGCCCGACGACGGCGACGTGCTGATTGCGAGCTACCCGAAATAGGACTCTAGGCAGGTGTGCGTTGAAAGTTGATGAATCTCGTTCATATTTATCGTAACTTTTTTTTTATAAATAACAGAGTCAACCAGCGTAGCAAGAAGTCTACAAGGACTGCATTTCAAGGCACAGTTCGTATGATTCGGCAAGAGATACAAGACTGCTAAGGCAGAGGTTAAGTGAGGTTTCGACAGTAGTAGTGCGTTGCTGGATTATGGCCAGGGATATGGAAAGCTTGACATATGGTACCCTATGCCAGCATGCTGAAAAATACAGTGCATTAGCTGGCTGGCATTCAAATCGTTGGCGGGTATATGCAAGATGGCATGAAGGCTTACTTAAAATAGCAGTTGTCTAAAATGACATGCATGGGCAGCGTGCAGCTGCAAGTCACAACAGTGCACACTGTAAATGTGGAATTTTATTTTCAGGTTTCATACCACAGATTTCCGAGGAAACCAGACCTATACCAAAAATGGATCGTGGCCATTAGGCGTGACGAAGGTGCACTTTTTAAAGTGTCGAATGCAACAAAGGTCTGCTCTCTTCATTTTCTCGAGAGTGACTATGTTGCAAATGTTGCAAACGGACAACGGCACTTGCACGACTTTGCTGTGCCATCAGTGTTTCCATTCAAAAATACCAAGCCTCCAAGGAAGCCACCAGCTCCAAGGGTCCCTTTTCAGAGTGTGGCACCATCAAAGAGGAAACGATGTGCGATGGACACGTCACCTCAGACAGTACAGCATATGCCTCTGAATGCTGATCACAGGAACCTAACGGATGAAGATATCCCTGCTTCTGAGCATAGCAAGCAGGCAGCCAATGATGACAGCCCAGGAGATGAAAACTGTGCCAAAATTATCAATAGCCCAAGAAATACAGAAGGCAGAGAGGTCTCAAGTACTGAAAATGAAGGCGTCCAGCAAAAATTCCCTTCGAATGTACACACAAACACTGTTTGCTCTTGCGGAGAAGCTATTGCACAGTTAGAACAACAACTAGCTGTCAGCAAGGCAAAAGAACTGGAAAGCAAGAAAGAATTGGAGTATTTAAAGCTACAGCTAAAATCCAAAGACAGTGAACTAAATTTGCTCCGTAGTGAGCTAATCCAGGCACAAAAAAATGTGGAGAAAGCGGAAGGAACTGTTGCATTTGATGTCGAAAGATTTAAAGATAGCACAGAGGACACGCAGTTTTATACTGGTCTTCCTAACTATTCCCGTTTTCTTACCCTCTTGGAGTTCCTAGATGTAGGTGAAACTGGTGAGAACATCTCGCGCAGTGATAGTACCAGTACTGGTCTCAGAACCACAGCAAACACTGGACGACGACACAAAATAAGCATAGAGAATCAGCTTTTCCTTGTGCTAGTGAAGCTTAGGGTGGGTCTTTTTCACCGGCACCTTGCCCATTTGTTCCACATTTCAGAGAGCACAGTTTCAAGGATCCTTTCCACATGGATAGATTACATGTATTTACAGCTTACAGAGCTTTCTCTTTGGTTGTCACGACCAGCTGTAGATGCGACCATGCCACCTGCATTCAAAGAAAAATACCCTTCAAAGCGCGTTATTTTAGATGCCACTGAAATAAGATGTTAAGTACCTACATCTTTTGTTACACAGTCACAGGTTTATTCTTTCTATAAGTCGACACACACACTTAAGGGACTAATAGGAATTGCACCTAGTGGAGCACTGACATTTGTGTCCGAACTTTTTACGGGCTGCACATCGGATAAAGACTGCGTCATCAAGAGTGGATTTCTGGAACTTCCCTTTGAAACAGCAGACTCAGTCATGGCTGACAAAGGCTTCAAGATAGAAGAGCTCTTGAAAAAAAAGAATGTGCAACTGAACATTCCTCCATTCTTAATGAGAGGACAGTTCACTGCGAATGAAGTGAAAGAGACACAGGAGATTGCTTCCATCAGGATACATGTGGAGAGGAAGATAAAGAGAATCAAAGGCTACCACATATTCGACCGCCTTGTTCCTATCTCCCTGGTGCCTTTGGTGAAGCAAATGTGGACAGTGTGTGCCATTCTGACGAACTTTCAGCCTCCCCTTCTGAAAGACAACGAGTGATGGAACTTTTAATAAATGCTGGTTCTGCAGGATTCATTTACGGGGGGGGGGGGGGGGGGGTACCCAAAAGAAATCGGACTAAATTTTTTGGTCGCCAAAGCTTCTGTGGTACCGCGTTTTGCCACTAGGAGCGCATACAACGAACATTCCAGAGAGTAAAAGAGTAAAAGAGTAAAATACTATATGAAGAACGCCTGAGGAAATTGGACGATAACAGATGGGCAGCTAAGGTATTTAAATATTTATACAGAAAGAACGTTGACTCACAGTGGCGGAAGAGAACTAGAAAACTAACCAGTAAGTATGCCGGTCATGAGGACGGAGAAAGAAAGAGCATTAAACGACAGGTTAAAAACGCGGAAGTTAAAAATTGGATGAATTCAATGGAAAAGAAACATAGTGTAGAACTATATCGATTCTGGAAAAGGCAGATCAGGAAAGAATTTTTCTATGATAACTCAAGAGGCAGTGCCCTACTTTTTGAAGCTAGATCAGGTTGTCTTAGAACGCGCAGCTACAAAAAGAAATTTAACGAAGAAGATGACACATGTGCAGTGTGTGGTAGATCTGTGGAAACAATTGAACACCTCATAATTAAATGTGATGGTATCCATCCGGATGTCGATGCAGGCACAGTCACTCTTTCTGAGGCCCTAGGGTTTAAAGATAACAATGGTCATGTAAATAAATCTGCAGTGGAAGTCAGCAAAAAGCGATTGGAGGATTGGTGGCTGAAAAGCAGAGATGTGGCATAAGGTTAGAATAGAAGGAAACCGTAGGAAAAGTTGATGGAGAATCTTAATGAGAATTGCCAACACAGTAAACAAAAAAAATAATAAATAAAGAAAAGCTGAGCATGGTGGCAATTGCCACCACCCCGTTTCAAAGGGGGCGCTCCTATCCATCCATCCATCCATCCATCCAGAGTCAGTAAGCCGAGTGCCGTCGTTGAAGGAGGTCAGACTAGTTTAGGCAGAGTTTTAGAGTGACGACTGTTTTGTGTGAATGTCGTTTTTGCAATGGCTGATTTTCGTGAACAGCGTGCGCCGGTGAAATTCTGATTTTTGCTCGGAAAAAGTTGAATGGAAACTCTTGAAATATTAAGAAAGACGTACAAGGACGATGCTATGGGGAAATCTCAAGTGTTGCTGAATCGAATCCTGAAGCAAAGCAACAAGCATGCCAATGGAAAACATCAAATTCACCTCGCCTCAAGAAAGCTCGTCAGGTGAAACCAAACCTCAAAACAATGCTGATTGGTTTTTTCGACGTGAGAAGAGTCGTCCATTGAGAATTTGTTCCGCAGGGTCAGAAAGTTAGCCAGGCTTTCTACTTGGATGTTTTGAAAAGATTGGGCAACAGTGCGGTGGAAGCGGCCTGATTTGTGGCGGTCGGGTGACTGGTTTTTCCATCAAGGCAATGCCCCTGCTCACACAGCCCTGTCTCTACGACAATTTTGGACCAAAAATGGCATGACCCCTATTCCTCAACCCTCATACTCTCCAGACCTTGCCCCGTGCTACTTTCTTTGTTTCCTAGAATGAAAAGGCAGGTGAATGGAAAGCGTTTCGCTGATGTTGCTGAGGTGAAGAAAAAAACGACGGAGGCACTGTCAAGCATCACAAAAGATGAATTTAAACAATGTTTTGAAAAATGGAATGAAAGATTCGACAAGCGTATCATTGCAAGTAGGGAATACATTGAAGGAGATTGAAGGTCTGTGCTTAAAATGTGGACAAATAAGTTCAAACAAAAATAAGTCCGGTTTCTTTTGGGTACCCCCTCGTAGAACTTGCATACGTTTCTGAAAACATCTGCTTTCAAAAATAAATGCCATAAAAATTAAAAAAGGTATTTCATAAGAGCATGGCTAGTTTTGTTAGCGTGATTTCTCCATGGTTACGGCGCTTGGCTGGGGCAGATGGGTGTTTCAGAGCTATCTTGGGGCGATGAAGGCGAAATTCTAGAGGCCCGTGTGTAGCTTGCGATGTCAGTGCACGCTAAAGAACCCCAGGTGGTCGAAATTTCCGGAGCCCTTCACTACGGCGTCCCTCATAGCCTTAGTCGCTTTGGGACGCTAAACCCGAATAAACCAAACCAAACGTGATTTCTCCCCTATTCCTCAACAGGTCAGGATTAGTTGTTCATGGGAATAGATGGCATATAAATAGCCTTGTGTTAGTGGCAGTGAGCTTATATCGTAATCTCAGATAGATATGGCAGCAGAGTATTAAAATAAAACTGATCTAGGACCCTTTTTGTACTGTCCCATACACTCTCCTGAAATCTTATTCTCTCTATCAGGATAAACTCTTCTCCATACACAACAAAATCGCCCCAAGATAGCTCCCCAAGCAGCACAAATTGATTGGTCCAACAGTGGCAAAAGAGTGGCGGAAATTGGCATGAATATTGGTCCTACGCTGGCATTTGAGCAATCCGAGACTTTTTCCAACAATGGCCCTTCATTCATGCCAAGATTGTGCCTATACTCAGCCAGCATAGCTGCCAGCATTGACCCAACATTCAGCCAGTCTATCCACAAATGGCCAACATTCGTGCCAAGACTATGCCCATGTTCAGCCAATCTATTAATTATGGCCCGACATTCGTGCCAATACTATGCCCATATTCAGCCAATGGTATGCCCACATTCAGTCGATCTGTCAATAATGGCCCGAAATTCGCACCAATAGTATGCCCACATTCCGCCAGTATCAATAATAGCCCCAGGTTTTTTCCGACTTGTGCCCACTTTTCCGCCCTTGATCTAACTTTTATAGGTGGCATATCAATTGCAAGGCCAGTGGGAAATTGTACGCGATCGGGGGTCCCACCTAGTTTTGTACCACACCTCTTGCTGGCCAGCAACAATGCAGAAATATACCGCTTGTTTTCCACCAGCCGGAGCTTGTATGTGTAACATTTTACATATAAGCAGTCAGCAGACATAAAAAAAGAAAGAACGGATTCAAAGAACAAAATTTATTGCATCTACGGTGCCAGTACATCGTGAAATGCATTGTGCCGGAGCCGCTGAATCGATGAGTCATATCGGCACTAATCGTTGCACTCCTCTTGTAAGAGAACTTTTGCAGTGCCTTGAAACAAATTCCTCGCCAAGCTCTTGCACGATGACCTGGCTGTACATCGCAGCTGCAAAGAGGTGCATGATGTGATCATGAGTGTAAGTACAACCATCGCAGAAAAAAGACAAGAAATAAAATAACACATTGATCTTAGTGGCGCGCAGTGTGCGAGAAGGTACTCGCAACATATGTTGAAAGTATAATTTCTAAATGACTCTTAATATAAATCCCCACACTAATAGCAAAATGTTGAATTGAATTTAACAATTTTTTCCCACCGTATTGCTAATTTCTAATCCCAATTTGCTGTGTCACACCCTCAAATGCATATTAAGTCACAAAAAGAGATAAATATAGTGTTTAATACAAATCAATCTATTTTTATATTTCCTATCAAAATTATATGTCTATTGCGAGCTGGTTGTCTGCCTTTTTGTTCCAGCAAAGTATGGCACAGGTGGTAGCAGCTCCTCCCTATTGAACAGCTGTGAGCAATTTTTTTTTTCGCTATGAAATATAATATTCCATGCAAAGACGGCTTGCACAGTTTTGCGAAATGCGCTGAACGCAGGAGACCGAATACACTTTTTTTAAAGTAAGCAGATTATCGATGCCGCTTGGCATGCATGTAACGGGGCAGACGGAAATCTTACTTGAAAACCACACGAAGTCACTCTTCCGATAGTCCATGGGTGATTAATTCCGAGACAACATGGATAAAGTTCGCTGGGACCAGGAATTCCGCTTTTTCTTGTACGCCTGCAACTGGCCAAGACAAAGGCACCCGGCACGGGAATATTACACGCGGCCAAAAAACTGCTGCAGTGGAAGAATAAGCGCTTCTGGTACTCATCTTGCACAAACGATAGACGACCAATGTCGTAATGAACGCAACATGAGTCGGGCCACACAACACTCCGCCACGGTGATTGAAGAGATAGTCAACGTTCGGTAAATCCATTTTTTCAAAGCTGAAAAATAAAGTTCTCACCATTCTGTGCATGCCTTTGCGCTAGACATTTCGCTGTGAAAGTTGCCATTCAGAAGTTGGCGCCAGTGCTTTGTCGCTTTCTCTTTTCCTGCCGGAGAAAAAAAAGGTCGGCGCTGATTCAAAGCGCCAATTACGCCAATTACTCGTTGGGCGAGTGTTCGGGAAAGGAGGAGACGACGATGGGACAGGTTTCTTATATTTTTCGGAGAATTTGCTGCAGCAAGAGAAACGGCAGCTGGAAAAGGGGTAGAAGAAAATCTAGGGAGGGTGGATGAGCGGCGTTGCGCTTAGTTGGGCGCGAGGGGAAAACAGGTTAGAGAAGGTCAGTGTACCTAAAATCACAAAGAAAAAAATAACTCCTAGCATGGTGAGGGCCAGCGCTCTTCCAACAAAGAGGCTCGGCCCGGCAAAAGGCAGCTGTATGGGACTTCAAAAAGGGGGTGGAGAGGGAGGGGGGTGAAATGAGTGAAAGAATTCCGGAATGTCCGGAGGGTGCGCCATAGGCGTTGAGCACGTGAAAAGCAGCAAGGAAACGACAATGCGGAGATGTTGGAAGTGGAAACGTGGAGCTTGGGCATGAATTTCGTCAAAACGGCTCCAAACATTAGCGTAATCTCTGCGGTCGTGTGCCTCTTTGGTTGAAGCTGAGATAAATGTGTTACTATGAAAATACCGGAAATATAAAACAATAAATAAAATTAGCGGGAACAATGCGTGTTCTTTGAGTGTTTCATATATGATACTTGTGGCGGACAAAGGATGACATACGTCCAAGCAACACCATTCATCAATATATTCCAATGATTCGCTTCTAGAGCGACGAATACCCTACATTTTATACACACCAGTGTAGGCAGGTCGGTCTAAGTCATGCGGCCCACCCGTGCGTGTCTGCGCTAGCTCGAAATGACGCGGCGCGCTACTCAGCAATGCACCTGTTATGGCTCATTGGTATTAAAAAGAAAAGGCAAAAAAAACTAGTGGAAATGCGACCGGGAAAAAGTTCCGATCTTTAATTTGATAAACGTGATAATTTAAAGCAAAAACGTATGCTAGAGCCGTCGTTATAGAATACCCAAAAAGCACAGCAGAATAACAAAACAATTTGCGACATTAAAAAAACCTAGCCACCTTAGCTTCGCGGCTTCAGGAAGCAGAGCCGTTTGTTCGCTTATCATTTTTTTTTTAATTTAACATACATCTACATTTTCTTTTCCGTCTGCTGCTTCTTCACGCAGTAAATGCGCAGCAAGTTGTTCACGTCAACTGTTTATTTGCGATAAAACCAAAATCCCGTTTTACTCACATCGTTTCTTCTCTCAAAATGCGCCACGCAATAATTTGTGACCTGGTGGAAAAAGCGATTTATTTGTTTTTTTCTAGGGTGAGCATCCTGTGGGTGAGGCATTGTGTTCCGGATTGTGCAATACGATTCAGCGTTTCGTGCAGCATAAACGTATTAGTTAAGTTGAGCCTATATCTTGAGACACGAATTTGAACCGGCAACCTATAATCGGGGGCTGTGGTATGCGAGGTATGCGAGAGATATGCGAGGCAGTACGTTAATTAGTGCGTTATTATACCATTCCTCGAATCGAAATTTCATTTTCTTGATTGTGGCACCTCTTTCTCTCTTTCTTTTTTCTTTGCATACCATAATTACAAAAGACGCCGCTTTTCAAAATTCGTATACCTTCGTAAATGAATCTGACCTCTGCTCACTTTCGCGCAATCAATTACATCGCGCTTTTTATTGTAATTTCTCGTCAGAGTTCGACGCTAGCGCTGATGTTGGTCATAAAAAATAAATAAATGAACAAGTCCGAATATTGAAAAAAAAACGGATTGAGAGAAATAACCACATATAATCACAGGGACATTCTTTGGTGTGTCGTGGAGCGGCACTGCCAATACAGGGAAAACAGCGGACAAGTAGGGCCATCATAACGTTTGTAATAAGGCGGCACTGCCAATATGGGGACGACAGCGGAAATTTAGGGCCATCGTTGGAGGTGTAACTAAGTTTCATTGCCAATATGGGGAAAACATCGGACAAGTAGGGCCATCGTTGGAGGTGTAACTAAGCGGCATTGCCAATATGGGGAAAACTTCGGACAAGTAGGGCCAATGTTGGAAATGGCACATTGTGGCAGTGCCTATATGGGGACAATGAAGGCAACATTGGTCCTGTATAGGGCCACACATAGCCAACAGACTCCCAATATTTGGCCAACGGTTTGTGCTGCCTGGGTCTGAAACGCCCATCTGCCCCAGAATCTGGTGGTAATAGTCGTGATCTTCTTTCAAGTGTGGCAATCCGTTAAGAACAGTGCTGCAGAATTCTGCTGTTGTCAGATCATCTGCTGTGAGGCCACGTAAGCTGTAGGGGCATTTGATTTCTACGATGCCATGGACCCTTCCACAGCATCGTAGACAATTCGGTCTGGAGAAGCTCCCAGCCATGGGAATGCTGGGTTCACCAGGAGTCCACACGTAGTTAGGACAGGAGCATGGCCCATCTTCTTGAGCACATCCTCGTACCTCTGGGCAGCTATTGCTTCTGTTTTGATCCCGTAGCTGGAAAAAAAAGTAAGGTAAAATGTTTAAAATAAAAAATTTATTGCTCACAAACTCATTTTCTATATCACTTTGCTTGCAAACTATCAGAGTTGTGTGCACCGCTACTGAAAAAGTACTCACTTGATTGCAGGAACCCTAGAGAGGTCTCTACTAGCTGTGAGATTCTGTAGGCCCTAGCTTGTCCATGGCGACTTGCGGTTGAGGACTTGGCCAAACTTCGAGGATGTAATTCGAACTTTTCGACCTTTATGCCAAGAGCTACTTCTGGCCTGCTGTCTGCTGTCCTTTTCCAGTGCTTGTGCTTCTTTCTGTGTCACATGCACTTCCTGCATTATAATAGCCAAGGCCATGAAAACCAAGAGAAAACATTCTTCACGACACTTGCAGCCATGTTGCCTGCTTCTATCACATTAGCATTACCACATAGTAGCATAGCAGCCACACTGGAGCAGGTCAATACAAACAGCAACACTCAATGCTACAATCAACAAAGCATACACCCTTAAGCCCACCTTTGTCGAGTATGACTGCTCGTAGCTACTACAATTTTCCTTAGAGTACAGTTACACCAAAGAGTCCAAGATCAGCAGCCCTTTCTGCTGCTGTTCAGCAGACTTTGGAGGATCAGAACAAACGGGCCAAGCATGTACAATCTAACTGTCTTTCCGTTACGCCCTCAGTCGCAAGACTTCGCTCTATACTACCCCAGCGCAAGTTCTTTCCTTTGGTAAGCACTCACCATACATGGACCATCCCAAGCTAAACGCACAAAATCTGTATGACCATACCAAAAAGCCACACCGCTGTGATGTATACATCATGGCAGGCACGCATCAACTAGGCCCTCATTAGCACCTTTCTCAATGAGACGCAATATAGTAGCTGCCGCTGCATGGACTATAAAGCAAGGCAGCACACGTTCAGAACAACAAGCAGCCATTCGGAGCACTTGAACCAGTAAAGCAATACCAGAATTATCACAGATGCAGGCAGAAGTAAATGCATTAACTAAGCACTGATGTCCCTCAATGCTGTTACACAAGCTCGACAGCCATAGACTTTTTGTTTATACCCACTCTTCAACACAGATGTGTATTTTAAGTTCTTGTGAGATTATAACAAAGTGCGATCTAGAAACAGCTATGAGATTTTTAAAACTCCTTGTTTTTCTGACAATAACTGCCGCTTCTGAGTACAACCAAGCAGGTCATCGATAACAGGAAAAAACCTGCTTACTCTAGCTTCCCTTTCTTTCAAAGCACTCACTGACCTGCACAATGACGTTCCCTTCGAGATGTATTTCAGGAATCCATGGAGCAGATTCTCGGAAGAAGGTGAGGGGAGGGATGTTTTTCTCTAAAGTGATGGCGGCAGGCTTCACACCAGACATCAGAACGGCGAAACCGTGCGGCAAAAGCGACTGCTGGTAGCTCTGCGGAGATAGAGCAGACACAGACCCAAACCTTGAATCTTCTGTATCCCCTTCGTCAGTTAGCAGGAGGCCCCTCGCAAAGTCATTATCGGGGTCATCAGCTAGCAGGGCGAGCGCAAGACGCCGCTTGGATTGCTCTTGCTGCTCACGATTTCTAGTGCGCACGCGGCGTTCCTTAGGTAGCGCGATCCGAGGCGTGACGGCTCCGCCTTCCTTCACCTTGCGCCAGTCCACGGACTGCAGTGAGCATCCTTTGACAGTGTCACCGCGCGGTCTTCTCCACTTCTGCGGCAGATCCGTATATGAGAGCTCGTCAGGCGCCTCTGTAAATCCTTTGCTTTTTAGCAACATCACCGTGCGCAAAACGGCTATCAAATGATTGCAGGCGAGTTTTCCTGCCGGACAGTCGCAGCTCCCACCTACGATGGGCGCTGTGTCGTCCAAGGCAATCAACACAGAATACGGTGGGGCATTCTTCTTTTTGCTTCGAAAGCACGGTGCTCTAATGAAGGCAAGACCACCACTGAAAAGAAGGTTAAGAAGTTAGCGTTTTGAACATAGATATTCTTCAATGAGAAAGGCACGCAAACCAACACACTGCGTTTTTAAATTCTGTAGACTGGCGGCAACTAACTGTCGAAAACATGGGGCGAGTTTAAGAGGGCTCGCGAGCTTGACGTCGACAGCAACGTTACGGGCACTGACCAGGCAGCGGTACACAAGTTACTACGTGCCTGCCGCCGCGACCACATTGTGATGGAGAAGAAATGTAATAATCCCTCGCACTCTGATTTATATGCATGTCAAAAAGCCCCAGGTAGTCAAAATTCATCCAAAGCCGCCCACTTCGGCGTTCTCTTTAAAAGCCCGAGTAGCCGATGCTAAACCTCGCAAATCGAAATCGCAGCTAACCTACCAGACACCCATGAAATCATTCTCTTACCTGCTGTCGCTTTTGTTGGTCATCAGTGCCGCTACATTCACGTAAGATTCTACGTGAAAGTTGTAGCTACGTTCGTAGCTGCGCTGTGCGCCCGATCTCTTCTCATAGAACTCACGGACGCTCCGATCCGTAAGCGTTGGTATCACGGTCAGATCGTTTTTCCATCCCGTGACCGGGAAAATGACCGGTTGTGCCATGACACGAAATGACGGAATAAACGGCAGCTCACTGACTTCCGATCAAAAACCGCTCAAATCAGTGACACAAGGGAAAATTGCAGATCAGACACGGCAAGTCAGCCATGGCGAACGAAATGTTTTCCTGCACAATGGCGGCGAGGTACAATGTTGCTAGAACAACCTGCGACATTTCACAGCGTTGCTGGCATTTATGCAACCCGTCTATAGTATTAGTATAGGTGAAGATGCTCAGCGCGAAGCTCTATACAGAGTGTCGCAGTTTAAAACAAGGCTTGATCGGCTGCGGCGTTAGCCTAGTCTTTAACTTTTATATTTCATTAAATAAAACTCACACTCGAAGAATCGGGCAGGTGATTCGGTTTACAGACAACTGGTCTCTCCATAAACGATTGAAACTTGGTCGATTTCTCCAGTGCCCTCGTGCAGAGGCCAGCGAAGCTGAACTGTTCGCGCCGCCTCGAGCTCCAACCCCAGTCCCGGCAGTATTTATTTAATTTTTATTCCTTCATTTCAATTGGCACAAACTGACAAACAACACACACAAACATCCCAAGATCTTGCCAGAGGTTTGCCCATCGGAATACGGCTTCCGCATTAAAATTATCGACAGCGGGATATTTGAGGAGAACCAAGCTCGATAAAGTATTGGGCGCGAAGGTATCGGCGACCCAGGTGGTATGAGACACGACACGCAATGAACAACAGGTCGGGCCATTTTTTTAATGCGAGTGCATTTTTATAGGCTAAGTCGGCGGGGTCGTGTCACCAAAACCTGTCCGCAAAACATATCTGCAAAGCATAACCGAATCAGTCATGACGTTCTCAGATGGGGTAGCATCAAATGAGTGATTTTAATCGAAAGAGGATGACGTGATTATGCTGCGCAGTGAAAAAATGCCTGTAGCATGATTTTAGAGCCAAAAATCTCGAAATAGCGGGGACGTCTATAAAGTGATTGGACGGGAAAACTGCCGTGGGCGGCAAAATAGTGGAAAAATAGGCAAAACAGTGAAAATAAAGTTTGAAATAAACTGAAATATATTTGACGGCTGATACTTAATCAAACAAAATGTTTAATTGGCATATATTAATTCGTTAATTGTCAGCAAAAACCGTTGTACAGTTGAATAGGCTGAACGGGAATATAGTAAGTGGGCGGGAAACCAACCATGACCGAAATTTGGAAAACTAAAATGATTTATTGAGATAAAAGAAGGTATAATCAGAGTAAATAAATCAATCTTTAATTATAGTATAAGATAATATAAGTATAAGACGCTATATCAGCAGTTAAATTAATTAACAAACAATATAAAATGATAAAGAGAGGTGACGACTGGCGAGGAGGCGTCA
This sequence comes from Amblyomma mixtum, assembly GCF_055824585.1. Lineage (NCBI taxonomy): Eukaryota > Metazoa > Arthropoda > Arachnida > Ixodida > Ixodidae > Amblyomma > Amblyomma mixtum. The sequence continues at coordinate 113,022,097 of NC_143020.1, read as the reverse complement.
GTGCTTTCGCATTCTCCCAATGCGGGTCGACACAATGATCTCTAATTCTTTTTATTTCATTTCAGGAGCACACTCCACTTTGTGTATGCAGGGAACATGATGGCGAATATGCTGACAAGACCGCTCTGCTGGCACTGAAGCTGAAATCAGGGAAGAAGCTCCAACTTCAGCCGAAGCTGGTCGGATTCCACGTAGCCGCCACCCACGAGATTGCGGAGAGAAAAGGAGTTATCACAAATAAACATGATTTCTTCCTGTCCCTCTTTCGGCCTTTGATAAGATGAACGGGAACCATATGGATCCTGTACGATCTCTCGTTCTTCTCCTCCCTGTGGATGGACGACACGAAGTTTGACTGTTTGGTTGAAAGGCCACTGAACCACGTCGTCCAAGTCGCCCTTGTGCAGGCGGAAGAGTGCACGCACATATACACCATAAGGATAACTGCGGAAGCGGACACGGGCCGAAATGCAGTAGCCTCGGAGGTATACACGCTCGCTCTCATAATAAGCAAAAAATTCATTCCATGCTTTTCTTTCTAGTGATTGGACACCTTTTACAGCAAACTCGCATACGGATGCCTGTAGGTCAGGTGACCTATGCATTACTTTATCCATGCAGCTCTTTGCATTGCTACTTCCTCCCACTTGTTCCGTGGCACCCTTGGAGCTCCTTCCTTCAACCTCTGAATCCTTGTCTCCCTTTCCTCTGGCCACTTTTGCCAACTCATCCCTGAGTACCTTTTCCAGTGCATTTACACTCTCGCAGATGGTCTGCATAGCATCACTGCTCGCAATTAAACGCCCTTTCGTTTCTTCAGTACTCTTTGTTATTTCATCGCAGCATTTTTTCGAAGATTCACGAAGCTCTGTTCTCACTTGCACCACTTCCTCCCTAACAGCGTCCTTCACGCTGCTGATGGCTTCTCTGAGCTCTTCTCTCAGTGTGTCTTGGCAGTTGTTCACCCCGTGAACAACTTCGTTGAGTCGGTCGCCATTGGCACTACTTACAATGAGAAGTCGCTCTAGAAATGTCTTCATTTCACCAGCCTGCTCTTCTAGAATTTGTCGGAAGGATGCTAGCATGAGCGCCGTCTCGTCCTTGCTGTCTGAATCCCCTTGACATTCCAACCCAGCCGGCATCGCAGTAGCAGGGCAGCACTCCGACTCCAAGTGGGAACACACGTCGGTGCAAAGAACTCTGGCCGAACACCTGGGGCAGCGAACGGAGCGGTGCAGACATTCACGCTGGAAGTGCTGGCCGATTTGCGATGCAGGAAGCACTGCCATACAGCCTTCGTTCCAGCATTTCACCTGCATGATATAAAAAATTAGGAGGCGTATTAAGTTACGCCTTAAGAGTGGACGTTATGTCGCCTTCTCTTTTTTCTCTTTTCATTCCTTTTGTTATTTATCACCGATTACCAATCTATAGTGACAATCCCGATCACAGTACCAATTACCACTCACCGGTAACTATCTAGGTTAGACTGCACGACATACTACGCCGCTACATATTCATAGACATACGCAGCATTTGTTTCAGTACAATGAAGCACCATAACAGTGCCTCGTCATTCCGCGCACTTTCTTACGCCTAGTTATCATATAATTTTTTTTAAATACTCTAAGGTCAGCGCAAATCCCAAACATACGTTACTAAGTCGTACGCACAACAACACGTTCACAAAGTGGGCCTCTAACAGGCTTGAACCAACGACCCTCGGTGGCCGATGCGTTGAGTGCCCACCTGCCGCTCCGAGGGCAGAGTTCGAACCCCAATGCTGGCTAGCTATATTATTTTGCCATACTCTGATATCAGAATTTCTGGGATTTTTTTCCTGCTGACACCAGACGATGAGGGTCGCCGGGTTTTCCCCAGAACGAGCTCCTTACGAGATCACGCAAAACACGCATCACTCTCAGAGGGATCATGGTTGCACCTCCACCACCTGGGCAAGCCGGGCTGCTGTTTTCGTAATGTATACACGGTTTCGACCTGTGTAAACATGTTGGTGATCAAACGTGGGTGCTGATGATGATACTAGCCACAAAGAGTGGCGTTTGTAAAGGTTTCGGCGGCGCAGACGACGCGTGTTGCGCAGGTTTGGATGAGGCAGCACGCCAAGGGAGGCATCGCCAGCAGCGCGTGATAAGGCGCCGGTGCAGGTGACGCGCCAGCTTTCGTTCAAACAGGAGGTCTCCCGGGTCTGAATCACAGTGCTGCCAGACCAAGAACTCTCGAGGAAACTGTCCATACCCTAAAGATATGCGATGCGGAGGTCAACTATATACAAAGCGAACCTTATACCCCATGAGAAACTTATGAAACGGCTCCAGTTTAAATGCTTGTAACATTTGCTTTTGCCGTTTTGCCCAAAAAACATAGAGCTGTAATTTTTTTTTTGAATCTGTAATTTTAGCTGAAGAAGCAGCCGTAAAACAACAGGCGACGTTTGGCAACATAGGCAAGTGTGATATGAATATTCCACATGTATCTTCTTTCATGAGCTTCCGCGGCATTAAAAAAATAACCACACGAAATTTCCCGAAACAACTTGCTCTGTCATTCAAAACATTGCGCAAAAGATGCCCAACCACTCGACGTTGAGGCGAGGAGAGAAGAAGACTTTGAACGACGTGCAGCCTAAGAAAAATAGGCAACCCGGCCGCTTCTCACCTAAAACATCTTAGAACTGCCTTGGAGTAGATCAAGTATTCTACTGCGATTTGGTTCAAAGCTGATGGCACCCGCACTCCAGAATTGGCGAGATCATACGGGTGATGAATCTGCCTCCGGTTTCAGCCCCTTCCGTTGTCGGGGCTGAGCAACGTGCGTCTCACTCTTATCGCTTGCGCGGTCTGAGGAGCCGCCGGCATAAGGTCTTACTAATCAGAGCGCTCTGTTTTACTCACTGTCAATTTTGCCTTTACTGCCCAAGCTTTGATATGGTACTGTTTTTCAAGCTGGGCAGTCCACACAGCATCCCTTGCTGCTTTGTGCACCGCAGTTCTCGCCCACTCAGTCCAGCTGCCCTTGAGATGCCGTCGACCGCCTTGGTCGCTTTTTTACCTCCCTGTCCGGCAACATTGGAATGCATAACTTCGGCAATTTAGCCAAGCTTTTCTAATTCTTCACTTATCTGGGTGCATTGCGCAGAAAAGGTACAGCGTTAACTGGATAAAGCATTCTGAAGCAACGCACAAAAGGATTATGGGTTATGAGGATGTAGCAACTATAGCAAGCGCTGCAAATAAACTGATACGCGGCGAAGACCGAAAGAGCGCACGAAATTCCTGAACAACGAAAACAACGTCAACGTCGATGACGAAATCGTGAAGCTTGCCCTGTGCTTTGCGAGCCACTTATGACCCTGAGAACGGCCACCGTGTGATCAGATCCCTTTCGACGACGTCGCCTTCCGCTGCAATCACGTGCGCTATTGCGCATTTCCATGAAGAAACAAACCAACACATCTCTTCATGTAGCGATTCCACACCAACTACATTGGTCCCCAGTTCACTCACTGGTATCCATTAGACATCCTGACAAGCGCACTTCAGCGAGCTCTGATATTTTGCTGCAATAAATGCACGCAAAAAAAAAATTGCCAACACTCCGTTTTCTTCTGGGCGAATAAGAAACGTTATGAGTAGGCAACATTTTCTTCCATTAAATAATTGAACAATTTTGCGAGAGTACGTAAATAACGTGCAGCTGGATTCTATGCTTCGACGGAACTATTTGCACTAATTTCTTTCTCTGGAGTGGGAGTCTCACCTAAACCGTGCTTACAAATGGGCACGGACCGCCATTCCCTCTCATTCATTCCAGATTGCCAAGATGGCCAAAATTCTCAACAGTCTATACCACAACAATCCTTTCAAAACAAAACGTTCGATTTGCAGGATTTTAGTGTTTTTTTTTTTCTCATTTCACCTCTAACACGTGAGGCACTTAACGTGACTGCTCTCTCGTGTAGGCCTGTGGACAGTTCCGTGACCCTTAAACAACGAAGTCGCCAGTAAATTAAGCACCAAAACACTGGTGCTCCCTTAACGCCCACGCATACCTCTCTCCTTAGCAGCTCCTGGTCAGGAAACTCCTTCAGGTCGACGTCTTCCTCCTCGCACTGGTGACCGTCCAGAGGACACACGTGGCCGCCGTCACGAGTGCCCAGCTCGTAGCAAGACTCGCACAGTGTGTGCCTGCAAGCAAGCAAGGCTGTCCTCTTCCGCACCAGACCACAGGCTTCGCACACTCTGTGCGGTGGAAGGGGCTTCACGAATCGCAGGGGCCTTGAGTCCAGTTCTGCGGAGAACCCGACAAGGGTGTATGCCATGCTTCCAGGAGCCATCGCTCACACGGTTCGGATGCCGCTCGACCGTCTGCACAAAGTCACCTTTCCGCCCCCTGAAAGAGTCGCTCTTATCTCTCCCCCTTTGCACTTTGCTCCGGTTGTGGCCATGCAAGGCTGCAATCGCGCCGATATCTGACGCCTCCGCTTCGCAGCTTCGGGGAAGGTCGCACATCTGTCGAATGCAATCCGTTGAGCTGCGTCGGCCGGCGTCCACGCAGCGACGATGACTTCTTTCGGGACGGCTCACACGCAAACTCTCTCTTGGTGGCAGAGCTTCTTACCAAGAGACGCAACAGATGCATGATAAGGAATCTGGTATTATTCCCATAGGAATCAAAATTGGAATAATTTCGGCTGTCCCTCAAGATACAGTGAGCTTTTTTTTTGCCTCTTGCTTTTGTCTTCTAATTAGATGTCCCGCCTAATATTTAGATCTTCGTGTCATTTTTCTGACGACACAGAAGCATCTTATAGTCAAGCCAAAATTTGCACCCATATGCATGCTGCTTTATGCCAGGCTGATGAGTTTATTCCCGGTGTTTTATTGCTGTGCTACACTGAATGGCATCATTGTGCCAACTGTGTGCCGTTTTAAACGAGCATCTATGACATTTTCGAAGCTCGAGAAATCTTGCAGCTTAAGTTGAATTAAATTTGTTCTGCTTGGTTAAGTGATGGCTCCATATCATGCCACTTGAATTACATCTTCAGTGCAAATTTACTTCTTTGTAACCAATAATTGGTCATACATTCAACCTGTAAGGACGCCGCCCCTACTGAGCAGCGCACTCCACTGAAGCAGTGGACCGGTATCGCTCTTTCTACCATTCATAAGTTTCTAGGAAAAATGTATGCATTCATCTGGCTACCTGGTAGTTGCACGTTTCATATGTAACGGCAGATGAAATGCGGATCTGTCCAACTGATGACTGTGAAGATGAGGATTTGTTCATGCCATTTTAGAATGGCGATACTTTGCAAAACGATTCATTCTGTTCATCTACTTTGCATTTTTGTTCACACCCTGATGCATGTTTGTCTCAAAGAAAGCGAACAAGCAGCCATTGCGGAGTAAAAATTCACACGACGCGTTTTTTCTGGACATTGCAATGGCCCTGCCCAGCTAGCAACTGTGACCTCCTCCAAGCACCCTTTTATGTGCATGCATTTCTTTAAGGATGTGTGCGGCAAAAAAACATCAGCTTGGAAGCCCCTGTGTCGTTTTCCAGATGTAGACTTTATCGCTTAAAGGTGCACTGAAAAGGAACCTGAACTCGTCTTTTTGCCGCATGAACTCGATCTACACGTTCCGAGCATTCTTAGAAACTTCAACTTATTGTCCTCTGTGGCCGATTTCCGTAATTGAATCGAATTAACGTCCGGCTCCCGCCTTTATATTTTGAATTCTCCCCGTACGGTGGGCGGAGTCGACCAACGAGTGAAGTGCCTTTCAGCCAGCTCCGTGGAGGCTTTGCGTTCGTTTTATTTTGTTTTCTAGGTTTCCGTGAATAAATAGTTTCATTCGCAGATAATATAGCCGCAAAATAAGCCCGCAGAAATAAAAATACGCGCGGACTATTTGCTTCTACGGATTACTACGTATTACTCTGTCGATGGCAGAGCGGCAAGCCGCCGCAGGACTGGGTGAAAGGCACTCCGCGCGTTGGTCGACTCCGCCCACCGTACAGGGGGGGGGGGGGGGGGGGGGGAATTAAAAAAAAAAAGGCGGGAGCCGGAGAATAATTCGATTTAATTAATCGGCCACACAGGGCAATAAATCTAAGTTTCTAAGAATGCTAGGAAGGTGCAGATTAAGTTCCCGCGGCAAAAAGACACGAGTTCAGATTCCTCTTCACTGCACATTTAAGAATGCGTGACAATACCATAGTGACCTCGTGCAAATTAAATTTTTCTTGACGGCTGTCTGAGTTTAGTGGCTGCACACATGGGAGAAATATTTACTCACCACTATTCCCTGCCTTGTCAACCAAGGCAAGATTGTCAACCACCCAGGAGGACTCCGCAGAGTGGCCACCTCTACCAGCGCGTACTGTAAGCTCTGTGACACGTCCGCCTGTGCGTCCGCCTGTGCGTCCGCCGGATGTGTCTACAACAGATGATCAAATCAGGGCGATGCTGAAACAGCTGATAGGCACCTTACGGCTGATAATTGCTGGAGTGGACCCGCCAGTTGCTAAGGCTGCTGTCCAAATTTTAGACGCTATTGAACCGGTGCTTGCCACCCTTTAATAGCAGTCAAAAATTATGGCTCTACCGTCGTCAGCACCCTCACTACAGGAGAGAATCTCTCGATCGGCGGTATTACAATGGAATGCTCGAGGTCTGCGAGGCCGCCTAGCAGATTTCAGGCAGAGGATTTTCAAGTACCGATTTCCAGTGCTTGTAATATGTGAGCCTAATATCACATCTCCTTTTCGACTGTCTGGTTATGAAAGTTTCCTCTCTGAAGCGGCTGGGCATTTGAGCAAGGTACTACTATGCGTCCGTCGTGACCTCACTTACATTCGGCATCAAATTCCTGGGGGCAGTAGCAACGAGTATGTTGCAATCACTGTGACTCTGAATGGGCGCACAATCTCTATTATAGGTGGCTACATACCACCAAGGGGTCGATTTGATGCCCTACGACTACAATCGCTACTCGACAGCGTTTCAGAGCCCCATATAATAGTAGGAGATTTCAATGCGCATCACCACGGCTGGGGAAGCGCCATTACGAACGTTCGAGGACGGGATATCGCCACGTTCATGGACAATGCAGGTCTTGTTTTGCTCAATGATGGCGCGCCGACATTTCTACGAGGGACTACCTACAGCAGCTGCCTGGACCTTGCATTTGTATCCAGGCGCCTCTCATCGTTCGCAACGTGGTGTGCTGATATTGAAACTTATGGAAGTGACCACATACCAACGTATGTGCAGCTACGGTGGTTTCACCGTCTTCCAAATGCCAAAATACGTTGCACCGACTGGAGTGCTTTCCGCATTGCTCTAGAAGAAACCTGTGGTAACCTCGCTGATCCAACAGATGTGGAACAGCGTATTATTTCGGCCATGCAAGATACAACGCGCAACATCTCAGCGCCCAATTCCACAGCTCCAGTGGATGTGATCTACGCGCAGCTTCGGGCGATTCGTCGGCGCGCAGAAAGAAAATACCGGAGGACAAAGGATGTCTCGGATCTCCGGGCCTCTCGACGTGCCCAGAAGCAAATACAGCGCTATTTGGAGAACCTAGGCAAACAACGGTGGCGGTCATTTTGCAGCAGACTGGATCCCCGCAAACCACTCTCCAAAATCTGGCACGTCGTTCGAGCACTGCCGACATTTCCCCAGCAGAAACACCCTTTCCGTGCATTGGCACTTTATGAAAGACGGCAAGAACTAGAGGTGGCAGAGGATTTCTGTTCGAGAATTGCCGGAAGCGCTTCTTCACCTCGGCAGCATCGATGTGCTCCCCCCACGATGGACGATCGACTGGACATCCCCTTCACAATTCAAGAACTGAAAGCGGCTCTTTCTGCTTGTGCACATCCTTCGTCCCCAGGACCTGATGGAATAACATACAATGCGCTTCGTCATCTAGGCCCACAGGTAATGGAAGCCCTCTTAACATTGTTCAACCACTCTTGGGCCTCTGCCACTGTTCCACAGCAGTGGAAAAGAAGCCGCATTGTGGCCTTGCTCAAACCAGGGAAATCGCCACTCGACTTAGCATCCTACAGACCAGTAGCTCTGGCAAGTTGTATTGGCAAGACGATGGAGCGTATGGTGCTAACCCGTCTAGAATGGTTCCTTGAAAAACGTGAACTGTACCCTTCCACAATGACGGGTTTCCGCAAAGGCCGGTCTGCCATCGACAGTGTAATTGATCTCGTGTCAACGGTAGAACATGAAAAACGCCGTCACAGGTTGACTGCTGCTCTTTTCCTCGACATCAAGGGCGCATTCGATAATGTTCAGCATGATGCAGTACTAAATGCACTCGATGAATGTGGCATAGGCGGACGTCTACACAATTGGATTGCAAGCTATTTGACAAACCGGACAGTCTACATGGAGACTCTTGAAGGAGACACAGCAGATCATCATGTTGCTTGTGGTGTTCCTCAGGGAGGAGTGCTTAGTCCAACGTTGTTCAATCTCGTGCTCATTGGCCTTTTCAAACAACTGCCGAAGACTGTTTCGATATCCGCCTACGCAGACGATATTTGCATATGGACATCAAGTGTCACGCGTCCCCAAGTGCAAGCAAGATTGCAGCGTTCGGTTTCCATTACGTCTGCGTACTTGCGCCGTCAGGGGCTTGAACTTTCGCCAGCTAAAAGCGTAGCATTGGCTTTCACACGCAAGTTAATGGCGTGGTATCCGGTCACAATCGACGGGCAAATTGTTCCATACGTAACACATCACAAATTCTTAGGTGTTACGATAGACCGTGACCTGTCCTGGACGAAGCACATTTCTGTGCTCAAGAAAAAGCTCGACAGCTTTGCAAGCATTGTGCGGTGTATGGCAGGAAAATGTTGGGGTCCCTCTGAGCGATCTTTACTACATGTGTACCAGGCGCTGGTAGTCGGTCTTCTCAGATACAGTGCACCCGTTCTCTCGGGAGTCAGACTATCAGGCCTGCATGTGCTTGAAAGCGCGCAGGCTCGTGCTTTAAGAGTATGCTTGGGTTTGCCATGTAAAACTTCTACATGGGGCACATTTTATGAGGCCCGAGCCTGCCCAGCACGAATTTATTTTCAACAGGAGCCACTTCGTGTGCATTTGCGGCATCTGACCAGGCATCGTCATCACCCCCTGACCAACATTAGTGCGGCGCGTCCAGATGCAGCTTTTTCCAGAGCCCTTAGGATGCAGCGCAATGCGGTGCCTTCGAACTACGCGCCACACCAGATTGCGGAGGTGCCACTTTGGGCAGTACCAAAACCATCTATACGGACAACTATCCCAGGGATAACAAAGAAGACGCACATTCCAACAGTCGGACTGAAACAGCTGGCGCTGTCATACATTACATCTATGTATACTAACACCCAGCATGTTTTCGTGGACGGATCCGTGACGACCACGTCTTCAGCTGCAGCGGTGATAGTGCCAGGAAATGCCTCATGTCTCCGTTTCAGGCTCATGCACAAAACGTCCTCTACGGCAACCGAATTGGCAGCCATACGAGAAGCCGTCCTTTATATTGGTCACCAGCCAGCGCAGCAATGGACTATATTCTGCGACTCGAGATCGGCATTGCAGGTCGTACAAACTTATCTAAAACCAAGGGCATGCGAGCAGCTGGTTCAACAAATTGTAGTTTTGTTAGCCGAAGCTTTCCACCGCGGCCATATCATAAAGTTTCAATGGATACCGAGCCATTGCGGCATAGCGGGAAACGAGCGTGCTGACGCCGAGGCTCGGATGGCACATAGTGATGGTGCTTTCATTGAGATAGCCTTTTCTAGATCAGACATTGGAGCCTTGTTGGCGCATTTAATGCAAGCGGCAATGCAGTCGCACTGGCATGATTCGAGTCATCAACAGGACCGCGTCTGTAAGCTTGACGCTGGCTCACGATTACATTTGCCATCTATGGTGGTGCGACGTCATGGGACTTTACTCCACCGGCTACGGCTTGGCGTTGCCTACACCAAACACTATCTTCACAAGATCGGCATCGAAAGTAACCCAAATTGCGCACAGTGCCACACTCCAGAGACTATTGGACACCTTCTTTGCGAGTGCCCGAACTATACTGCTGAAAGAACAACATTGGAGGCGACCGTGAAACGACTGGACTCTCGCCCTCTCTCTGAGGAAACTCTTCTGGGCGCCAGGACGAGACGTTCTGATTGGTGCCGTGTGACAAAGGCCCTGCTCAACTTTTTGTGTGAAGCAGGCCTGGATACTCGTCTGTGACCGCCTGTGCACAACCTACATGGTTAATGACATGTGTCGGTGTTTGTATTGCTGACACCAGTTTTATGAGTTTTATGTGCGTCTACTCACCGCGATGCGAGTGCCAGCCAGTGTGGTGTGTGTGGTGTGTGTGTGTAGACATCACCCGAGAAACTCATTGTATTATGCCATCATCAGCCTTCATTCGCACTTTCCTTTTCCTCCTCTTCCCTCTCCCCTGTGTGGAGTAGCAGGCCAGGGCCATGTTACCACCGGCCGACCTCTCCACCTTTCCCTCATTAAAATTCCTTTCTCTCTCTCCTGCCTTGAAGGTGCCACACACGTGGTATGCTTTGTATGCTTGGTGTTGCATTGCAGTAGGACCATTCTCATGGAAGTGGTTCCGTCACACACAGTGACGCAGCGCTGTTTGTTCACTGTTAAGGTGAATATCACTCCTGACTTCTCCTGGGTGTGACTGTAAACCATTGTGGAAGCGAGCTGTCATTCTCGTCTTGGTTGCCGTGGTGTTCCGTACCATTAATATTCTATCGTCCCACCAGGCAGGCCACCGTTTCACACTAGAATGCAGAAGTTTATGGAGAATTACGTGGCCTGACCACCTGCATTCCTCTTCTTAACACGTTTCTTTTGAGCCAAAATTTACATCGCCATTTAGAGCCATTTTTTTTAAACAACAATGGTCTCTTTGGAAGGGTTCAGTTAATTAATAACAGCTGGTGTTTGCTTGGAATATGCACATATTTTATGCTTTCTGTTAGCTTTAGCATGCGCGATAACATACATCATTAATGAACACTATGTGGATTTTTTAGAGGGATCACTGAGTAATGTAAGATCAATCACGTGAAATGCATTAGTGTTTTTGTGTATAATGCATAATTGCACCATCAATACCGTTATCCGAATAAAATCCTGAGCTGGCTGAGAAAGTGTTCGTCGAAAAAGGATTACTACTAAGCAGGCTCACTGCTCTGGCACACTTAACAACTGCCACAATTTCGGGATTATGCATGTTCAGCATAAGCTGCCCAAAGTTTACATACAGGCTACCGTGCACCTCGGATCAGTTATTCCAGAGAGTGTCACCCTCCAAGCCTTCATCAAGCTGGCATATACTGCTGCTCAAGCATGAAGTTTTTATTTCTGTTTGCTCTGAAAAATTGGGAGGCAGATTGAAGTGTCACGGAATGTTATTCTTTCAGCACCATAACACATACGAAAGTACCGATGGTGGGGTTGATAATGGAAATATGTGCACTAGTGTTTTTTGGATGGCAGTAAATAATTCTTTGAAGAAGCTTCTGGTGCTCTGTGCATGAATGTGTTCTTGTTTTGATAATAAAAATTCCGCACTATTCTGCACTGTTTTAGTTTCCACTTCGTCAGATCTGTTTCGTAGGTGCACCCAGCCTGGCAACCGCTATGAAGAGTCCCTGTAGTACAGGTATATTACGTTACGTAGGCATCACACTCGGCAACCGACAAGAATGCTGAAGAAATGCAATAAAAGTGGACGCAACTCAAAGCCCATTGCATGCATTTTTTCCTGAAGGTTGTACGGATGCAAGAAACGCTAAAATGCCTTAAGCTAAGCGGTAATGGCATGTGGTGCGCCTTAACACCTGTAGGTCACAGCTTTTTTTTTTTTTTTTTGGGGGGGGGGCATCTTTTTCCCGAACATCCCGTGTGAAAAATATATGAAAGCACAAAACGCACTTCTGTGCCGGGTGCAAGGGTGCGAGTTATAGACACTTGAAAACGCCTGCAAAGGTATTCCCTTTTACAGTGTATGTGGCTCGATGAAGAAAAAAAAAATGAGGCATACTTAAGCTCCGCCATAAAGGTTTGACGCGACAAGGTCCCTCTTCACTGCGCACACACGGACACTGTTCCCTATTTCACAGTCGCCATCACTGTGTAAAACACCACACGACACGCATATAAAGCGCCGCTTTGATGAATCCATGCGTGGCCTAGCGTTAGCGCGCCTGACACGCAACACGAGGGTCGGAGGTTCGAATCCCGACTGCCCGGCGCAGCCATACTTAAAAGTCCTAACGGCGTTCGAGTCATGTTGCGAGCTTCTAGTTTTATAATGTACGAATCACTTTTTCCGATCAACTCCTCCACGTGTGACGCAGCCATCTTTTCGCCCAATCAGGATTTTTCGGTTACAGCAACGCCGACGCTTGCTCTTCTGCAGGCAGAGTCCCTGCTCTGACGCTTAAAGGACTACAGACACCAAATCTTTGCTTGCGTGCTTTCTGCTTTCAAATGATGCGTTATACATTGGTGTACACAGAGCACACCGTGGTATCCATCTGCGACCGCTATATGGTTTATAAATGAATTTCTTCTTGAGACTCGATTTCAACTGCCGAACAAGGGTTTTTACGTATAGATGTTTAGGTCACTTGAGGAATAAAAAAATATGCCGTGCAATTGCTGATAGGTCGTTTCTTGTCACTGCATGTCTTTAAAGAAGCGGGCTTAAGTGTTGTAGTGATTTCAAACTACGTATCAATGATAATATTAGCATTTTTTTAGGATATTACGTAACCTAACCACAAAATACACGTCACAGACATTGCTCGGCTGATGAAACCGAAACGGCACGAGGGAATAAATTCAATTATAAATTATTTAGCGGTCGTAGGCGAATACCACGCAATAATACATGTATTCGAATGCATAACGCATCATTTGAAAGAACAAAACACGCAATAAAATTACGCGTCTATGGTCCTTTAAATTAAAAAGGGGCCCGAAAGAGGACATGCGCATTTGTAGCAGGCCAACTGTCATGGACAGTCATGCAGGTGGAAGTTCACCTGTGTTATGGAGGATCAACTATGCAGCTCGAAGGGTACAATGTATGCACAGCGAGAGACAGTGTAGAATGCATGCATGGACAAAAAAGTATGAAGCAATGTTGTCCAAGGTACGAAGATCTGCTGGGCAGAACCACACTAAGAGAACACCATAGAATGCATGAGTTTCTTTGCGCGATCTCCGCTGAGAGAGACGCATAGATAATGGCGGACAACAAGGTGCCCTGGCGGGCCACAAAACACGCGCACACAAACATGGCAAGACCTTTCTCGGGGTTTCCCCATCGCAACACTGCTTTCGCATTGAAATGACTGAGACCGGGATATTTGAGGAGAACAAAGCTCATAAATGTATCGGGTGCGAATGCCTCGGCGACACAGGTGGTTTGAGACACGACACGCAATCAACGATGGGTCTGGCCGGTTTTATTTTTATTTCATTTTAGGAGCCCACTCCAGTTTGTGTATGCACAGAACATGATGGCGACTGTGCTGACAAGACCGCTCTGCTCGCACTGAAGCTGAAATCAGGCAAGAAGCTCGAACTTCAGCCGAAGCTGGTGGAAGTTTGACAGTGCAGCATTAGTACATCAAGAGGATGCGCAATGCACAGAGCTAGAGTGTGTCCCAGTTTGACAGTATAGTATTAGTATATGAAGAAGATGCGCAGCGCACAGCGCTATACAGAGTGTCGCAGTTAAAAACGAGGCTGGTTCGGCTGCGACGATAGCCTAGTCTTTCTTTAAATCCCTTATTTCATTAAATAAAATGCATGCTCGAAGAATCGTGGAGGTGATTCGGTTTACGGACAACTGGTCTCACTACAAGCGATTGAAACTTGTCAATTTCTTCAGTGCTCTTGTGCAGCGGCCAACGAAGCTGAAACTGTCGCGAGCTCCAATCCCAGCCGCGGCAATATTTATTTCTTTTTGTATATTTATTTATTTTAGTCAAATGTTTTTAGGGGAACCCCCCAAGGTGGAGTAGATCCGTAATAAGGGAGCAATTACTCATTGGCATCCACCCGAGCGCAGCCATACGGCTACAAAGGAAAGCTATACAGCTTTCTCAGAAACCTCATAGTTAAAGAAAAATTCGTCCTGGTCCGGGGTCCGAACCCAGGACCACCGCTTCACCGGAGCAGTCGCTCTACGAATTGCGCTAACCAGGACTTTTTTTTCTTTATTGCGTGGAAGAACTTCCGTAGAAAGGAGGAAAACTTCAATCAGACTGGTTCGCGTCTCACGTTACCGGAGCCCGCCATAGCCCTAACTCAACACTGCATCCCCATGAAAACATCAAAATTCAGGGAGGCACACACATGCATCTAGGCACGGCAGCCAGCTTGGAGGTCTTCGCGTACAGCATATACGCTCCTCACCAAAGCACACTGTAGGCTAACCAGGACGGCAAGCTTATGGTAGGGCGAGAGCGAATTGATCAATAACTCGAAGTGGGAACTGTGTTGCTCAAATGATTTTAGGGGAATCCCCCAAGGTGGAGTAGATTTGTAATAAGGGAGCAATTACTCATTGGCACCCACCTGAGCGCAACCATACGGCTACAAAGGAAAGCTATACAGCTTTCTCAGAAACCTCGTAGTTAAAGAAAAATTCGTCCTGGTCCGGGGTTCGAACCCAGGACCACCGCTTCACCGGAGCAGTCGCTCTACCAATTGAGCTAATCAGGACGGCAATTGCTTATGGTATGGTATTTATTTTATATTTATTTAATGTTTATTTTCTTCCAGTATTTCTTTCATTAATTTTTATCTATGCATTTCATTTGCCACAAACTAACAAACAACGCCCACAAACATCCCAAGATCTTGCCAGGGGTTTGCCCATCGGAATACGGCTTCCGCAATAAAATTATTACCGACGGGATATTTCAGGAGAACCAAGCTGAATAAACAATTCGGCGCGAAGATATAGACGACACAGGTGGTCTGAGACACGACACGCAATCAACAATAGGTCGGGCCATATTTTTAATGCAAGAGCATTTTTATAGGCTTTGTCGGCGGCGTCGTGTCACCAACATCTGTCCGCAAAACATGTCTAGATACTTATCTGTAGCAGTTGTGACGTTCTCAGAAGTAGCAGCATCGAACGATTGGTTGTAATCGAAAGAGGATGATGTGAGTGTGCTGCGCAATGAAAAAAATATGTCCATAGGATGATTAGTTAATTAATTAGAGCCAGAAATATCGAAATAGCGCGGACGTTAATACAGTGATTGGACGGCAAAACTGCCGTGGACGGCAAAAGAGTAGAAAAATAGGCAAAACAGTGAAAGTAAAGTTTCAAATCAATTGAAATGTATTTCATGACTAATAATTAATTGAACAAAAAGTCTTATTGAAATAGATTAATTAGTTAATTATCAGCAAAAACCGTTCCACAGTTGAATAGGCTGGACGGGAATATAGTAAGTGGGCGGGAAAGCAACCGTGGCCCCAAATTTGGAAAACCAAAATGGTTGATTGAGATAAAAGAAGGTGTAATCAGAGTAATAAATCCATCTTTAATTATAGTATAAGATAATATAAGTATAAGACGCTATATCAGCAGTTAAATTAATTAACAAACAATATAAAATGATAAAGAGAGGTGACGACTGGCGAGGAGGCGTCAGTGCTTTCGCATTCTCCCAATGCGGGTCGACACAATGATCTCTAATTCTTTTTATTTCATTTCAGGAGCAGAGTCCAGTTTGTGTATGCACGGAACATGATGGCGAATATGCTGACAAGACCGCACTGCTCGAACTGAAGCTGAAATCAGGGAAGAAGCTCGAACTTCAGCCGAAGCTGGTCGGATTCCACGTAGCCGTCACGCTCGAGATCTCTAAGGGAAAAGGATTGAGCAGAATAAAATGTGCTTTGTTCCTGTCCCTCTTTCGGCCTTTGACAAGATGGAAGGGAACCATATGGGCGCTGTACGATCTCTCGTTCTTCTCCTCCCTTTGGATGGACGGCACGAAGTTTGACTGTTTGGTTGAAAGGCCAATGAACAACGTCGTCCATGTCGCCCTTGTGCAGGCGGAAGAGTGCACGCACATATACATCAAAAGGATAACTGCGGAAGCGGACACCGGCCGAAATGCAGTAGCCTCGGAGGTATACACGCTCGCTCTCATAATCAGCAAAAAATTCTTTCCATGCTTTTCTTTCTAGTGATTGGACACCTTTTACAGCAAACTCGCATACGGATGCCTGTAGGTCAGGTGACCTGGGCATTACTTTATCCATGCAGCTCTTTGCATTGCTACTTTCTCCCACTTGTTCCGTGGCACCCTTGGAGCTCCTTCCTTCAACCTCTGAATCCTTGTCTCCCTTTCCTCTGGCCACTTTTGCCAACTCATCCCTGAGTACCTTTTCCAGTGCATTTACACTCTCGCAGATGGTCTGCATAGCATCACTGCTCGCAATTAAACGCCCTTTCGTTTCTTCAGTACTCTTTGTTATTTCATCGCAGCATTTTTTCGAAGATTCACGAAGCTCTGTTCTCACTTGCACCACTTCCTCCCTAACAGCGTCCTTCACGCTGCTGATGGCTTCTCTGAGCTCTTCTCTCAGTGTTTCTTGGCAGTTGTTCACCCCGTGAACAACTTCGTTGAGTCGGTCGCCATTGGCACTACTTACAATGAGAAGTCGCTCTAGAAATGTCTTCATTTCACCAGCCTGCTCTTCTAGAATTTGTCTGAAGGATGTTAAGAGCGACGTCTCGTCCTTGCTGTCTGAATCCCCTTGGCATTCCAACCCAGCCGGCATCGCAGTAGCAGGGCAGCACTCCGACTCCAAGTGGGAACACACGTCGGTGCAAAGAACTCTGGCCGAACACCTGGGGCAGCGAACGGAGCGGTGCAGACATTCACGCTGGAAGTGCTGGCCGATTTGCGATGCAGGAAGCACTGCCATACAGCCTTCGTTCCAGCATTTCACCTGCATGATATAAAAAATTAGGAGGCGTATTAAGTTACGCCTTAAGAGTGGACGTTATGTCGCCTTCTCTTTTTTTCTCTTTTCATTCCTTTTGTTATTTATCACCGATTACCAATCTATAGTGACAATCCCGATCACAGTACCAATTACCACTCACCGGTAACTATCTAGGTTAGACTGCACGACATACTACGCCGCTACATATTCATAGACATACGCAGCATTTGTTTCAGTACAATGAAGCACCATAACAGTGCCTCGTCATTCCGCGCACTTTCTTACGCCTAGTTATCATATAATTTTTTTTAAATACTCTAAGGTCAGCGCAAATCCCAAACATACGTTACTAAGTCGTACGCACAACAACACGTTCACAAAGTGGGCCTCTAACAGGCTTGAACCAACGACCCTCGGTGGCCGATGCGTTGAGTGCCCACCTGCCGCTCCGAGGGCAGAGTTCGAACCCCAATGCTGGCTAGCTATATTATTTTGCCATACTCTGATATCAGAATTTCTGGGATTTTTTTCCTGCTGACACCAGACGATGAGGGTCGCCGGGTTTTCCCCAGAACGAGCTCCTTACGAGATCACGCAAAACACGCATCACTCTCAGAGGGATCATGGTTGCACCTCCACCACCTGGGCAAGCCGGGCTGCTGTTTTCGTAATGTATACACGGTTTCGACGTGTTTTAACATGTTGGTGAACAAACGTGGGTGCTGATGACGATACCAGCTCCAAAGAGCGGCGTTTTCAAAGGTTTCGGCGGCGCAGACGACGCGTGTTGCGCAGGTTTGGATGAGGCAGCACGCCAAGGGAGGCATCGCCAGCAGCGCGTGATAAGGCGCCGGTGCAGGTGACGCGCTAGCTTTCGTTCAAACAGGAGGTCTCCCGGGTCTGAATCACAGTGTTGCCAGACCAAGAACTCTCGAGGAAACTGTCCATACCCTAAAGATATGCGATATGGAGGTCAACTATATACAAAGCGAACCTCATATCCCATGAGAAACTTATGAAACGGCTCCAGTTTAAATGCTTGTAACATTTGCTTTTGCCGTTTTGCCCAAAAAACATAGAGCTGTAATTTTTTTTTTTGAATCTGTAATTTTAGCTGAAGGAGCAGCCGTAAAACAACAGGCGACGTTTGGCAACATAGGCAAGTGTGATATGAATATTCCACATGTATCTTCTTTCATGAGCTTCCGCGGCATTAAAAAAATAACCACACGAAATTTCCCGAAACAACTTGCTCTGTCATTCAAAACATTGCGCAAAAGATGCCCAACCACTCGACGTTGAGGCGAGGAGAGAAGAAGACTTTGAACGACGTGCAGCCTAAGAAAAATAGGCAACCCGGCCGCTTCTCACCTAAAACATCTTAGAACTGCCTTGGAGTAGATCAAGTATTCTCCTGCGATTTGGTGCAAAGCTTATGGCATCGGAACTCCAGAATTGGTGAGATCATACGGGTGATGAATCTGCCTCCGGTTTCAGCCCCTTCCGTTGTCGGGGCTGAGCAACGTGCGTCTCACTCTTATCGCTTGCGCGGTCTGAGGAGCCGCCGGCATAAGGTCTTACTAATCAGAGCGCTCTGTTTTACTCACTGTCAATTTTGCCTTTACTGCCCAAGCTTTGATATGGTACTGTTTTTCAAGCTGGGCAGTCCACACAGCATCCCTTGCTGCTTTGTGCACCGCAGTTCTCGCCCACTCAGTCCAGCTGCCCTTGAGATGCCGTCGACCGCCTTGGTCGCTTTTTTACCTCCCTGTCCGGCAACATTGGAATGCATAACTTCGGCAATTTAGCCAAGCTTTTCTAATTCTTCACTTATCTGGGTGCATTGCGCAGAAAAGGTACAGCGTTAACTGGATAAAGCATTCTGAAGCAACGCACAAAAGGATTATGGGTTATGAGGATGTAGCAACTATAGCAAGCGCTGCAAATAAACTGATACGCGGCGAAGACCGAAAGAGCGCACGAAATTCCTGAACAACGAAAACAACGTCGACGTCGATGACGAAATCGTGAAGCTTGCCCTGTGCTTTGTGAGCCACTTATCACCCTGAGAACGGCCACCGTGTGATCAGATTCCTTTTGACGACGTCGCCTTCCGCTGCAATCACGTGCGCTATTGCGCATTTGCATGAAGAAACAAGCCAACACATCTCTTCATGTAGCGATTCCACACCAACTACATTGGTCCCCAGTTCACTCACTGGTACAGATTAGACATCCTGACAAGCGCACTTCAGCGAGCTCTGATATTTTGCTGCAATAAATGCACGCAAAAAAAAAAACTTGCCACCACTCCGTTTTCTTCTGGGCGAATAAGAAACGTTAGGA